>NW_028270157.1:70060411-70360411 GCF_037043375.1 Chiloscyllium plagiosum
AGTTTCTACAGCGACGAAAATCAGGGCCATCAATCCAAAGCACTTTTATTCATGAAGACACCAACAGAAACAGAGGACACTAATGGAGGAAACAGTCTAGAGTGCAAATAAACTTTTAGAGTTGCTTCTATTCTCTGACTTATTGTTGGTCTTAGGCCAATTTAGTCAGGGAGAGAAAATTCAGCATTGTGAAGTTGAAACAATATTTAACAGGAAATGAGCAGCTCACTTCAGTTTGTCACCTGTAAATTTAAGGAGATGGCTATTCAACTTCAGGAGCACCATGAAGCAAATGTTCTCTGACATCTGATAGGAAGTCAAGGTATTCACAGCAGGTGGAAATACATCAGAGCAACTCAGGTGGATAGTATTTCCTCAAAGGCAACAAGTAAAAACCAATAGCCTTAGATTATGAAGAGTATGTCTAGAAGCAGAAAAAAATTTAAGAATTTCAGCCCTCTATGGTGTACTTCCTAATTTGGTTACACCAAGTATTTACAAATAATTCATGGAAGGCCAACATCAGCCCATTAATATTTTTTTTTGCCACACAACCTGACTATTCTAGAGCTGTCCTATTCATTTTGCAAACCATCTTATCAAATCCAGATTGACGAAAGTAGTAACTCCAGGAGTTAGGGCTTCAAGTGATCATTTACTCCTGAAGGAATATCCAGAACCAGGGCTCATTGTTTACCCTACCCCCATGAGATATTCTACTTACAGGGATCAGTGTTTACCCCACCCCCCCCCCCCAAAAGGGGTATTCCACCACCACCAGGGATCAGTGTTTACTCAATCAACATGAGAGGACATAGCTACTTATGGTCAGTTTTCCCACAAACCCAATAAACCCTTAAGAACATGAACAGAGCATGCCATTCCACTCAGATTGAAACTGATGTGAAGCCAACTGAATTGACCAACTTCTACTACTTGCCTTGGCTTTTTGACCTTTCTTATCACTGCCCAGAAAAAAACCTATGGGCCTCAGATTTAAATCTGCTTTTTGTGGGAATGTTCTACACATTTAAAACCTTTTGGCACAAAGATTCCTCAACTCTTCTCCTGAACGGTCAGGCTCTGATATATCATCCCTTATCCTAAACCTGTCGACCAGAAACTTCTCTACCTCACACCAAATCCTAAAAAAAAATTTAAACTCACCCTTTGACCCTTCCTGGAATGCAAACCTGGCATCTGTAAACACTCAAGTGTTAGCAACACAATAAATCTGATTTGCATCATTCCACCTAAGGAATGTTGCCCTGTACTGTACACATAACTTTGCAAGGCCATTTGATGGCTTCGTGCAGTACCAAAATATCCTCCCCTTAATATTCTAGGTCTCAATTTGTAAAAACTGGCATTTCACTAGTCTTTGATTTTTTTGTAGCTCACATTTTAATTACATGTTCATGGACCCCTAAATCTCTTTGGACATCTGAGGTTCATTTTTTGCTTTTCATTATTTAAACATTCAAACCTATTAATTTTTGGATTGTGAATGTGACCTCACAGTTGCCTGTATTGAAATCCATCTATCACGCTTCTGCCCACTCACTCAATCTATCATTTTTTTCTTCATAATTTTATAGTCCTGTCTACACAATTTACTACACCATCCATCACTGTATCAGTACTTACTTGGATATATAGCACTCTATGTAACTAATAAATATAGTAGCTAGTTTGTTATGGCTTCAACTTGGGCCTTCTGGAACACTATCAGTCACTTCCTTTATACTCACTGGGGTAAAATTTTAGCTTTGGACACAATCACTGATTCCACTGGGGGAAAATTGAATTCATTTTGATAAGTATTCTATGTTCTTCCATGCATTGATAACATACCATTGTCATAGGAACAGCCCATAGGACCAATGGCTTAAAACAAATTTTTAAAAAAGTATTTTTGCTTTAAAAACTTTCTTTTAAAATACTGAAAGATGGTACTTTACTGTAGTTTAAGTAATCAAAAAAAGGTTTATCAAAAAAAGTGACACTTCTGGTCAATGTGACTCCACTAAATCTAAAAATTAATTTTAAATTACTGAAAACAATTTGTCAGGCGGCACCTGTGGAGAGTTATCGTTTAAGTCAATAATTTTTCAATGGATAGAGGTTAGTGACGTGGTAGAAGACTGGGACAAAGGAGAATGGTATTATGTTTCTGCTCGATTGGACTTGTTCTTTTTACATGGTTTACTTTTGACCCAATTTGGCACAAAAGTTGGTGATATTGTAAGAAATTTGCACGTGACATTGATAAAATATCAACCTGAAATATTAAAAGTTTCAGTGGCAGTAAGATGGTTCAGCCTGTACTCATCAGGAGTCTGATGGCATCTCAGCAAAGACAGTGGAAGACTATATTACATTTTAGGCTGAGGGACCTCTACGTTCACCTGCAAAGAGCATGAGCCTTGGTTTAGTAACTATCCACAAGGGTGCACTGCAGTCAATGCAGCACTCACTGAGGACTACGGGGTATGTCCCATCTCTCGAGAATGGTATTTAACAGCTGCCAATTAAGTGAAGTCAAAGGAAGAATGATTGACATTATTATTAAGACTATAATTATGTTTATTTTGCAAGACGGTGAAACCAGCAGCTGGGTTTTAGATTAGATTACCTACAGTGTGAAAACAGGTCCTTTGGCCCAACAAGTCCACACTGACCCGCCGAAGCGCAACCCACCCATACCCCTACACTTACCCCTTCACCTAACACTACGGGCAATTTAGCATGGCCAATTCACCTGACCTGCACATCTTTGGACTGTGGGAGGAAATCGGAGCACCCGGAGGAAACCCACGCAGACACGGGGAGAATAACTGTGTGGAGTTTGCACAGTCACCTGAGGCAGAAATTGAACCCGGGTCTCTGGTGCTGTGAGGCAGCAGTGTTAACTGCTGTGCCACTGTGCCGTCCACAAATCAAGGTGTTACTTGCTGTTGTTTTAATGGAAGGACAATTGGTAAATCATTTCAGAAAAAATGTCCTTTTCAGCTGAATCAATCCTCAGATTTCATTGATTCTCAGACAAAAACAACCTCGAGCTCTGAAAACTGAAATTTATTCTTCATGGAAAATAATATTTAATTGTAATTACAATTTAGTCCTTAGTACAAAAAAATCAGAGTAGTCTTTGAGAGCTATACAGAAGCCCACAATTTTAAGTGGAGGAACGTGGGGGTGGGAAGGGCAAGAAAAGAGCAGAGAACAGCTGGTGAATGATGTGTACAGTCAGATATGGCTGAGCAGAAGACTATCAGGACCTCTTCATCCTTGCAAGGCCACGTATTCGTCGAACCAGTGCCTGAATAAACAAGTGTCGCGACCGGACTTTGCAGTAAATGCTCTCAATGTCAAGCAGCTTCTTTTGCAGGGACTCCCCAAAACTTGCTGAAGCATCAATCTGAAGCTGAAAGAAAAAACCCAGAACACACTGTTATTAAATACCACAGCTGATCAGATGTCTAACATTCTTTCCAATTTACACACTTTTATTGTGAAGACAGAGGCCATGCATTTCATTCTGACACTTCCAACATCAGACATGTTACATGACAAAGTGCCAGGAGATATGTAATAACATCTCTAACAGGTTGCTTAGAAAATATCTGTCCCTCCCTGGGGCTCTAGCAGCACAGTGGTAGTGTCTCCCACTCTGGGGCAGGAGCCTGGGTTCAAATCCCACCTTCTCCAAAGTGTGTCATAACATTCCTGAACAGGTTAATTAAAAATATCTATCCCTCCTTGGGTTTGGGGAGCAAAACCACATCCAATTGCAATAAGGTTTCTTTACTTCTAACCCCTTTGCAAGAAAATACCATCATGTGTAAGTACACCCAAATCCATCTGAACACAAACACTAAACTATTTTTTAAAATATTGCTTACACATGCTTCCTATCAAAGTAGATGAATTAACAGATCTACATATTGTACTCCATTTGTCACTTCTTGAGGACTCACTTCATCTGCCTGTACTATTTTGCATGTGTCCACTCACATCAACATTAAGCAACCCATTACATTGCATTTCACAGTTTCTTCTAACTCACCAATAATTAAGCACTGGATCCTTGCAGCACTCCACCAACTTAGTGGCACCTTATCAAATGCCTAGCAAATATCCAAATATACTACATCCACCAGTTTCCATTTATCTACTCATCAGCAAGCAGTCTAACAAAACCTCAAAGTTTGTAATCATACTATTTTCCAAACACCCTGCTGTCACCTAATGGTTTCCAATTATTTCCACTGACAGACGGCCAGTGAATTAACAAATAGCTTTCTCCTGCTTTTCTTGTTACCTTGCAACTCACTGCAATCAATTCAGAATCTAGAGCATTTTGAAAGATCACAACCAGTACAGTGGTAATGTCCCATTTTAGAATGTAAGATCTAGGCCACCATATCCAGGAATTTGCCAGGTTTCAGTCCATCTAATTTCTCCAGTACTTTCTATTCACCAATATTAATTATTTTTTGAATCTCACTCTCATTAACTCCTAGCCTTTCCATTATTTCTATTTTTTTCTGTATTCTGTGACACCTGCCATTCACCTTATATCCCCCTCATGATTTTATAAACTTCTATAAAGTCACCACTCAACCTCCTACACTCCAGAGAAAAAAGTCCCAATCTATCCGGCCTTTCCTTACAACTCAAACCCTCCATTTCTGGCAACATTCTAGAAAATCTCTCCAGCTTAATAACAGGGAGACCAGAATTGGATACAAAGGTCTGAGCAATGAAGGCAAGCATGCTATATGCCTTTTATACGTGGTACAAATTTCAAAGAATTCTGGACATGATCATTAGATTAGATTAGATTCCCTAGTGTGGGTCCACTGTAGTCCACACTGACCCTCTGAAGTGTAACCCACCCAGACCCATTTCCCTCTGACTAATGCACCTAACACTGTGGGCAATTTAGAATGGCCAATTCACCTGACCTGTGGGTGGAAACCAGAGCACCCGGAGGAAACCCACGCAGACACGGGGAGAATATGCAAACTCCATACAGACAGTTGCCAGAACTGAACCGGGGTCCCTGGTGCTGTTAGGCAGCAGTGCTAACCACTGAGCCACCGTGCCGCCCCTTATTGAAGAAAGGTGGACTCTTCCAGGATTTGAACCCGGGATCTCTCGCTAATCTGCACAGTAGAAGACCCAAAGCGAGAATCATACCCTTAGACCAATGAGCCACAGGGCGCTAAATTTTATTTCTTGTCAATGGCCTGTAGAGGGATCGAACCTGCCACCTTGGCATTATTAGCACCACGCTCTAACCAATTGAGCTAACCAGCCAGTTACATGAACCCCTGGGGCTGTAACTCAACTCTGCCCAAGGCCTTATTTTAATTGTGTAAATCTTGCCTTTATTTATTTTGCCAAAATGCAATACCTCGCATTTATCCAAATTAAACTCCATTGTCTACTCTTCAGCCAACTGTTCAAAACCGCTTTGCAATCTCAGATAACATTCTTCACTGTCCATTATACCACCAATCTTTGTGTTATCTGCAAACTTACTAACCATGCTTTCAATATTCTCATCTAAAACATTTATAAAATGAAGTGGACCAAGCGCAAAACCCTGTGGAACACTGCTGCTCACAGGCTTCCAGTATGAAAAAATAACCCTCCACAATCACACTCTGATTCCTGCTGCAAAGTCAATTTTATATCCAGCTGGCACACGATGGAATATTCTTGATTTGCCTAGATGAGTGCAAGGCCTAACAGCACGGTAGTTGTACCTAAAGCACTGCAGCCTGCGTGGTGTAAGAATTCACCAGCTCTCCTCAAAGATAATTAGGGATGGGAAATAAATGGTGGCTTTGCCAGTAACATGTATACGCCAACAAGCAGAGAAGAAAAATAAAAACTTATGTCACACTACTTGCACTGCCATCTCAATCTAACCTGGTTTTATCTATTTTGCATTTCCTTACACAATTAAATTTAACTAATAATTTGATCTTATAGGTTAACTAAATTAAATGTTTCCTTGTAACACCAAATTACCTCTCGGCAACAAATTTCCACTCTCGCTAAATTCCAAATCAATGTTGAAGGTGTATCATGTTTCAAATGTTCTTTTGTGACCATTTCTCAGACCATTTATTCATTATGTGGCAGTAAAAATGTTTCAGAGCAAACAAAAATAAGCTGCGCAACAAAAAATTAAAACCTACCTGCTCAATATCATGTTGGTTTACTTGACTTAGAACAAGGCGCCTGGCTTCAGGACTTCCATCAAGACCACCACGATCTGGGATTAATAAAATATATAGGAATGGATTAGCATTCAATTCACTTACCAAGCAACAAGTGTCACAGAAATTAGCTACTGCACATTGGACCCAACATTGCCATTGCATCTAGACGTTTATCCACTTCACATTGTTCTGGACTAATCTGTGAGGAACCTCTCACAGTGAGCAGGGTCCAATGACAGATACAAAGATATTTCCTCTGTGGTGATTTCAGACCGAATCACACCACCTTCTGAAGTGGCCAAGCAAGCCGTATGGTTATGTGCACCTTCTGAGCTTGTTAGTCTGAAGGTAACTGCAACACCGTCAGCTCAGACCAGAAATTGAATAAACTTATTTCTGGTTTCTATAGGTTAATGCCATGCTAACAAATGCTTTTTAAAACCACTCAGCCCTTACAAGTGTGTGCCACAAGCTTCATGTAAATCCTTCCTTTTCACACTGTGCCTGCTCCTCTGGATATTGAACCTTGGTGAGCAGACAGTGGAATAATTCACAGATACATAATCCACTGCAGAACTGGAAGTGATACAGTATTAACTGTTAAACAAAAAAAACAGAGTCCAGAACCTGCATTAGGGAAGGAGTACTGAAATGTATGCATTGCTCAATGTCAAGTCTGGCACTTACCTGGAAATCGTCTGCCCCTGTAGGATACACTCTGGATATTCAAGGACAAGTGGACATCAGAAGGTGTAAAATACAGGAAGTAATACTCGAGATGTCGCCACAGGATAAAAAGACAGTTTTCCACAATGACTGAAAAGTTACAACAGGTCAAGGAACAAAGCAGGAGATGTTATGTCACTCACATGAAATGCTCTTAGAAAAAGCGGATGCTGAAAATCTGAAGCCAGAACATTAAATGCGAAAAACACTCAGCATCTGTGTTTCTTTTCTATTTAACAAGGAATTGCTGTAAATCCACATCCAAAAGGAAGCAAAAGTCAGTGACATGAATGAATTTGGAAATGAATGCAAGATAAGACCTTCCGCTAATTCATTTGTCATTTCGGACTCAAGGATCTGGAGGGAGGGAGGGGCCGAGAAGGGCACGTGGAATTTATATATCAGATGCAGAGTGGGATTCTCCTCAGCACAGTGGGATGTTTGGATTGTTTTTAGCATGAGAATGGAGGGAGGTAGAAGTTACGCTGGATGAAGAAGGCCCAGTTTATCATTGGCTGGGTTTTGCTTAGGCTGAAATGGGGAAAGAAATAATCTTCATCTTCAAAGAGAACAGGATAAAATGTTGGCTCTCTTTCATTACGCGGCTGGTGGGCTATAGGGCCTCACTGTCTACAGTAGGGGTTTGGCTAGACTGTCAACTTGGGCTGGATTTATGCTAAACGACATGTTGTGAGTGACTGGCAGATTTGAAGGGCTGCTGGATACTTCTGCTGCTCCTTGGCTCACAGTTTACTCATTACCATGGCTACTAATATCTCATTCTCCAGACCACTGGCAAATGTTTGATGGAGTTTCTGTGGTTCATGAGGATTGTTATAAAACTTATGAATTAAAACTAAATTGTGAAATTTGTTTTTGGATATGGCAGGATTTTGAACCAATGTCTTGACAGCAATGAATATATCAAAATATCCTTAGTCACACTGAACTTGGAATTTATGCCATTTGGTACTTTCACATCCTATTAGGCAGCACCTTATTAAAATGAATTGATTGAATAATTAGGTAGGTGCAGTATCTTTGGACGTGTGAGACAACTCTCTGCTTCTGATACAAAACCATTAGAAACACAATTGCTTTCTCCTTCAATCTACAAGCCTGAAAGTGCTCCTTTGCTTTTTTTTAAAGAAACTCACAGTATGATGCAACTCAGCCCTTTACCTCAATCTCTTAACATAAGCAAATATTGTAAATGCCCAATATCCTGTTCATCTTCCACACCCCCCCGGACAAAGCCACAATTAAAATACTGGAAAATTCAGAAGCAAGTTGGGTGTGATGAAAATTTGAAGATTTTCCACCTGCTACATTGAACTGGAAAAAAAAAGGATACAGCAGTAGAGGGACAGCAGCTCAGCTCTGTGATTGATCTGCTGCACAAGCCGACGTCTGGCCAGAACATGTCGCTGAGCAGCTGAAATCTTGTCTACACCAAAGGGTACGATTGCTTGACACAGCTGTGAGAGACAAGACAGATTACTTCATTATCTATTGCTGCAAGTGGTTACCAGAACCCGTCCTACAGGCCGCTGGGTACCTATCATAATCAGGATACGGCTGCCCCTGAGAAGGTACAAAGAGACAACAAAAGTGACTCTAAACATCATACTTATAAGAAAAGGGTCAAGGAAGTCGAGCTGATTTCTTCAGAACAGATACAATCTAGGTTCATTGACCCATAAAGTACCTACATAACGCAAAAAAAAAATCAGAGTGTACGTTGGCACACACCCACCTCCTTGATTTCATCTGGAGGTAAATGCTGCAGATTCTGGTACTTGGTCACACTCTGCCGGTGGCTCTCGTAGTTACTGAAGAAATCATTTGCACTTTGCTTCAAAAGAAACAGGACGACTCCAAGGCTGGGCAGCCTCCAGTAAGGTACCATCGGCAATGGAGCATCTGCCAGTGGGTAGAAATAACATTCATTCAGTGGAGCTCAAGCCAGAAAATGTCAACTTTTATTCTGGCACAAAACCACAATGGCAGCCCAAAACCCCAAACCCTGTCCCTAACTCCTAACCTAACTCCCTAACACCACATGACGAGGGTAGGAATAGGTCCAGTTAAGGATAGTAGTGGGAAGTTGCGTGTGGAGGCTGAAGAGATTGGGGAGACACTGAATGAATACTTTTCATCAGTATTCACTCAGGAACAGGACATTGTTGCCGATGTGAATACTGAGTCACAATTAAGTAGAATGAATGGCTTTGAGGTATGTAGAGAAGAGGTGTTGGAAATTCTGGAAAGGTTGAAAATAGATAAGTCCCCTGGGCCTGATGGCATTTATCCTAGGATTCTCTGGGAAGCAAGGAAGGAGATTGCAGAGCCATTGGCCTTGATTTTTATGTCCTCCTTGTCTACAGGAGTAGTGCCAGAAGACTGGAGGCTAGCAAATGTGGTTCCCTTGTTCAAGAAGGGGAGTAGGGATAACCCTAGTAACTATAGGCCGGTGAGTCTCACTTCTGTTGTGGGCAAAGTCTTAGAGAAAATTGTAAGGGATAGGATTTATGAACATCTGGATAGGAATAATATAATCAAGGATAGTCAGCATGGTTTTGTGAAGGGCAGGTCGTGCCTCACAAACCTTATTGAATTCTTTGAGAAGGTGACTAAGGAGGTGGACAAGGGGAAAACGGTAGATGTGGTGTATATGGATTTTAGTAAGGCGTTTGATAAGGTTCCCCATGGTAGGCTACTTCAAAAAATACGGAGGTATGGCATTGAGGGTGAGTTGGAGGTTTGGATTAAGAATTGGTTGGCTGGAAGAAGACAGAGGGTAGAAGTTGATGGCAAAGGTTCATCTTGGAGTGCCGTTACTAGCGGTGTTCCGCAAGGATCTGTTTTGGGACCATTGCTGTTTGTCATTTTTATAAATGACCTGGAGGAGGGGCTAGAAGGTTGGGTGAGCAAGTTTGCGGATGATACGAAAGTCGGAGGAGTTGTTGACAGTGAGGAAGGATGTGGCAGGTTACAGCAGGATATAGAGAAGCTGCAGAGCTGGGCAGAAAGGTGGCAAATGGAATTCAATGTAGCTAAGTGTGAGGTGATTCATTTTGGGAAGAATAACAAAAAGATGGGGTACTGGGCTAATGGTCGGATACTTGGTAGTGTGGATGAGCAGAGGGATCTTGGTGTCCATGTACACAGATCTTTGAAAGTTGCCACCCAGGTAAATAGTGCGGTGAAGAAGGCATATGGCGTACTGGCTTTTATTGGTAGAGGAATTGAGTTCCGGAGTCCTGAGGTCATGTTGCAGTTGGAAAAGACTCTGGTGCGGCCGCATCTGGAGTATTGTGTGCAGTTATGGTCGCCATACTATAGGAAGGATGTGGAGGCACTGGAACGGGTGCAGAGGAGGTTTACCAGGATGTTGCCTGGTATGGTAGGAAGATCGTATGAGGAAAGGCTGAGGCACTTGGGGTTGTTTTCATTGGAGAAAAGAAGGTTTAGGGGTGACTTGATAGAGGTGTACAAGATGATTAGGGGTTTAGATAGGGTTGACTGTGAGAATCTTTTTCCACGTATGGAGTCAGCTATTACGAGGGAGCATAGCTTTAAATTAAGGAGTGGTAGGTATAGGACAGATGTTAGGGGTAGGTTCTTTACTCAGCGAGTCGTGAGTTCATGGAATGCCCTGCCAGTAGCAGTGGTGGACTCTCCCTCTTTATGGGCATTTAAGCGGGCATTGCATAGGCATATGGAGGATAGTGGGTTAGTATAGGTTAGGTGGGCTTGGATCGGCGCAACATCGAGGCTTGTACTGCGCTGTATTCTTCTATGTTCTATGTACATCAGGTGGTCCTGGTGAACTTGATTCAACACAGACAAATTGAAAGATGGTCAAGGTTTGTTCCTGATGTATCATCAAAAATACTCACTATCAAACAAACAAACAAACAAACCAGTCTTTTCCCTGATTCTCCTACATTGATGAACAATTCCACTACTTCTTCCATATCCCCACTGGTTGTGAGACTTGTTTCTTGGTGCATGGTCAGAATATGTGAGTCACGCCTGATCGGTTTACTTCTCTTGTCCTATACCTTTAGAAAAGGCAGAGGTTCCCTGTAAAGTCTGACCAGGTAAACATTCAAAATTCAGAGGCAGAAGATAGTAATGGTCTGAGAGTTAGTCACTAAACAGAAAAATATTGGAATGTCTGGTAAAAACAAACAAACATTCACTTGCAGCAATACAATCTCTTTCGCATGAAACACTTCTCATTTTTTTTAGTAGTTTTATAAAAACACAAAAGACACTTATGCCAGTTCTTGCATTTTTAACCACGAGGAGCAAATCCTTTGGCCTCAAATCCCCTTTAATAAAATTTTAATCTGGGTTTAACCTCAAAAGAACAGCCCATTAACCTACAAAGAGTTGCAGAGAAAAAGAAACAAGTGTTTCGGAAATATGTGCTCAAAGAGACTAACCCATTTCAACTCCATCCTACCAAATGCCAGGCCCCCATGCAGCCATGCCCTAGCACACAACTAGAAAACCAGAAATGGTTGTCAGTGAATATTTAACATGGGGTGGAAATTATTTAGAATCTAGAGAAGGGGAGGTGAATATATACGGCAAAACATGTTTCAGGTGAAGAATGCAGCAGGAAGGGATTTGGCTTACCTTGCCTACTTCCTTCGCGAGATGTGCCTTCAGTAAGACTAGGAGTAAAGAGGCAGATTGTGTGCTGGGACCCAGGGCTGCTCTGTATCAGCAGCGTCTGACAGTATTGCACCACATTTGCACAAATCTGAAAAGACAGAAACAAGAACTACTGTTTACATCAATGTACACCCTCAACTGAGTAACCAGAAAATAATAGAAGCTTCTGTCATTTGCCAACCATTGCTCCAGTTGTAGTTTAAGATTTCTCTCAACATTCAGTCTTGTGAACTGCAAAAAATGCGATTTAAATAAAGCTGTCTGACACTCCTCGAAATGGAAGTTACTTCTAATGTATGAAGCACTCCAAATGTTTATTAATATTATTTTAGCAGTTACCCACCCACCATATTATTCAATTTTGAAAGGCAAAGCAAAGGAAATCAAGTCCCCATTGGTATTAATTTTATTCACAATTAGTAAACTTAGAAACAGAAAATAAAACAGTAAAATACTTTATTTGTGGATAAGCAGATTTAAAACAATAAGTGCTATATTCAATTTCAATAAAGTCTCCTAGGAAACATCACATTAACAACTGAAACCATAAAATAACCACACTGTCATCCAGATATAGTCTCCTGACATACAGCCAGGAATTTCTAAAGAACCAACTATTTTTTCACATTAATCCCACACAGGTTTTGCAAGGTTAAATGGGACCAAGTGGATAGCTCTTTCCAAACGTAGACCAATGCATGACAGCTGAATGATCTATTTCTGCTCTCAATTTAAAATTGCTTGCACGTCTGAAATAGGAAGATCCTAACACATGCCTCTAAAATGGTGTTGGGTGGGTTGGTTCCCGACAACTGCCAGCAATACAAAATATACTTGTGAAAGTATATCTGCTGTGAAACTGTAAGTCAACATTTACTAACACAGCCAGCTAAGTTGGTTCAAGGTCGGTTGGGATTACAGGGAGCACCAGCAACTATTCACTGTCTTTCTCCACATATTCTGTTCAGACTAAGTGTGCAGCAATGTATCTGTTCTGGGTTAAAAGCTTTAATCATTGTTATTGCTGCACAAACATAAGCTGATAGGAGAATATATCCAATTCTTCAAATGAATGATAGTTGAATGATACAAAAAAAAGTTTACCAACTTTTCTCAAATTCTTCTTCATGTGCCCCTTCTACATAGCATGAAAGTCTTGCAGTTTTCATAAACAATCTCCTGGATCTGATTTGAAGTTTACCTGTTGCACAGCTAGTTCCATTTCATCCTTCTTGCTCATTCCGCTGACCTGAGTGCCATCCTGTTGTTTCTTCACTTCGTGAAGTCGGTCAGAGCCAGTGAATCGGCTGAGCAAGCCCAAGCACTGGCGCTGGAAATCACAAAAAATACAAATCATCATTGCTGAAAACTGTATTCACCGAGAACATAAAGTGCCTCTCAGCAAAATACGACAATACAGTAAAAACAAACAATATGGAATAACGCATTTAAATATTCAACAAGTGCAAAACAAGCAAACACACTTTCATGTTAAACATCTTTAAACCTGTCACAAGCAAAATATTAAATATTGTTCTCAACATATAAAGTATTGAGCAGATGGAATCAGGGCATGAGATGAGCCAGAGGGCAGTCTTCAATACATCTGGAAAAGCACAAACGTCAGTCTAGGTTTCCTAGTGATACTGTTGAAAGTCAGGATACTCTGATCACAATCCAAAGCATGGCTAGCGCTAATGTGGTGTTACAGACTGAGTATTTGGGTGGAGTAAGTATCATTGAATATGCAGTGAGTGTTCAAACGTCCGAACAGAACTGAGTAAATTCAGTTTAACAGGGTTCTCAAGCAATAGCTCCTGGGTTCACATGAATCTGTACAGACAGTGCTGATCTCTGAGCAGTGGGAGATGAATCACAGCAAGCCACAGAGTTTTGAAGTGCACTGAATACAATAGGAATATGCAACATTGTTTGGCACAGCAAAATCGCAGAAATGACAGACAATTTGCGATAATTAGTTGGCATTTCTGTACAAGAAATGTTTAATGGACAGCAGAGATATTCCCATTGCTTTCTTTCTTCAAACAACGTTTGAGATCATTTATGTTCAGTTGAATCTCTAAAATGGGCAGCTGGAGCCTTTTTTTTTTAAAACGTTACCACGACACAACCATCTCGCCAAAGGACAATAATGAACTGCAGAATCAAACTGTAGGTTCTGAACTAGAGTGCTAAATAAGTCAAACAGCAAAGAGCCAAAAAAAAAATGCAGCGAAGGTGAAAATGTAGTTCCAAGGAGAGAGTGAAACATTTTAAAATACAAATTTAAATACCTGGAAACGCCCAATTTGACCCTGAAGTTCCATGGTAGTCCCATCATTACCATCCATTTCTATCACTCTTATCACACCTGAAAATAAACATACATTACAACCAATACTCTCCTCCTCTCTTATGAATACCTCAATTGTTCAGGCTATCCAGGATCCACAGGCAATATCTAGTACATTGCCCGCACTCCTTTTGTAAAGTTGGAATGTATTGTCAACAGGTCAATTGGCCACAAAAGGCACATGTGGCCCCTACTCCTGAAAGTGAAGGACGTGCTAAATCAACTTTGTTAGTAATGGTTGAGAGATGAATCAAAAGTTCCCACCAGGTTTTAGTATGGGAATAGAAAAGCTCAAGTCACTGTATCAACTTGCTTGTTGAGCCTAATTATAGAATTTCAACAGCAATCTCTGGTGAGATTGACTGAGCACAGATTACAACTCAAACTGAGGACTATGGCCCCTGTCACTTAATACCAGAATAATTGATGCCCTCATCACCCAGGCCATCAGGGTAAAGAATTGACGGTTAGTGGCGAAATCTGCAGAATCTGAAACCTAAGGCACAGACGTGAAATGAACAGGCAAACAACCAAGTAAAAGTCTTGGAACAAGTACAGTTCTTACATTACCATTTCTTACCTGGTAAGGCTGCCTTGCTTATGATGCCTGTCAAAAGTGCCAACTCCTTCAGGGACGTTGCAGTTAACTCCTGGCAGCGCAGGATAGCCTGGATGGGATCTGAATGGGCAATTAGAAACTGCAGCACCTGCAGGGAGGGAAAAAAGACCATTCCAGTCTCTCCTACAAGGGAAAACACCCTTTCAGCATTCACCCGGTTTTCTTAGGATCTTAAATTTCAATGAAATCACCTTTTATTCTTTAAGCTCTCAGGATATAGTCCTAGCTTGTCCAACCCGTCCTCATAACATGGCCAAACTAAGTTGAGCTGCATGGTCTTTTACCTGGGTAGAGCAATCCAGAACGAGAGGGTATAGGTTTTGAGTGAGAGCGGAAAAGTTTAAAAGGGATCCTTCACATGGAGCATGCATAGACTGAGCTGCCAGAGGAAATGGAGGAGGCTGGTACAATTACAACATTTAAGAGGCATTTGGATGGGTATATGAATAGGAAGGGTTTAGAGGGATTTAGGCCAAGTGCTAGCAAATAGGATTAAATTAATTTAGGATATCTAATCGGCATGGATGAGTTGGACCAAAGGGTCTGCTTCTGTGTTGTATGTCTCTGACTCTGCCCTGGAATGCTCCTTACAAACACGTTTACATCCACTCTTAAATAAGGAGCACAAAACTGTGCACATATGCTAGATGCAGTCTCACTAATACACTGTACAAACTGCAGCTAAACATCCCTACTTTTACACTCCACTCCCCTTGTAATAAACAACATTATTACATCACTTGGTGGACCTTTTTGATTCATGTACCAGGATATTGTGATCCCTCCATATCTTGGAGTTCTAGTTCACTAATTTGCTGCTTTTCTATTCTTCCTACTAAAGTAGACAAGCTCATATTTACTCACATCATGTGATCTACTGAATATTGCCCAGTCACCTACTCAACCCTTTACGACTGTATGCCTGGAGTCAAATGGAGGCAATTTGCACACAGCAAACCTCCACAAACAGCAGCATAATCACCAGGTAAACTTCAGTAATGTCGATTAAGAGGAAAATATTACACCAGAGAGAATTCGCTCTCTCTCCTTCAAATTGTCAGAGGATCTTTCACATCATCTGCAGAGCAAAATGACTCACTCAAACGACTCCCTCAATATTTCACTGAAGTATCAGCTGAGAAGATCAGGATTCAAGTCCCACACTAGAGATTAGAGATAAAATTAAGTACATTGAGCCATGGCTGATACTCATTTCAGCTAAACAGCCAGCTCGGCTGCTACTGGATCATACATCAGATTTGAAACAGATGTATTTTATTTTTAATGAAGATTTATGAATGCCTTTCACATGTCTGATTTTTTCTTCCACTGAATTTTTATCCTCAAATGCAATTCTGCACTCTAAAAGAATTTTTTTCTGGTGTGTTCCTCCACAAGGTGCCAACCATTGGCTATTGGCGCAGTGAGAATGCTTCCTCCATGAGGCTATGCAGTGAGTGTCAGCAAGCTATTAGACCATGGAGGCATCACAAATGAGAGAGAGTGCCGAGAATGAGTGCTAAAATATTGTGCTTTAACAATTAAGCACACTCTTACACTTCACTGCGTGGTTGATCAGAAAGTTGTTGTTGTTTCTGGACGAGTTACCTGTGCCGCAGCCAACTGGTGCTTCCCCATACTGGAGGTCAATATCACCTGGCAAAGTTGAAGAGCTGGGAGCAGAATCTGGTGATACCGTTCCACAGGGGCTGGGATAAATCCTGATGGGTCTCTTATACAAAACATACTGTGGAAGAAGAAAACATGCTAAAGGTACTGTATTGAAGTGGCCTAGTAATGACTTAGAAGAAAATATGCATAGCATACTGAAGTGAAGGAGGACCGTACTGCATCTATACTTATACTCAAAGCACTCCCGTCTTCTACAATGAAGATTTGAGTGACCAATCATGTTAAAACAGCAAAATTCCTTTGTTAACACATCGAAAAGCCATTCAGCTGCAAGTGGTTCCAGCTGGTAACACGGTTTATCCAGAATGCACCATTACTCAAGATTGGCTGAGAGAGGTATCGGAGTTCAAGATTCAAATGCAGGCATTTCTAGTCAAACAGATGGACTGGTTTACTCTCAGGTGTTACTCTTTGATGCTCTGGGGTCTTCTGGCCAATTGTGACTGAAGTCAGCAGACTCCAGACAGGCCAGAAATTGACCAGGCTTCTGACGGACGTGATGGCTAATTACAACATACTGTGGTACATTTACTCATCAGGCATTGATTGGATCAGTGGCATTCATTGATTTCAGAAACAATGTCTAAAGTTTACTGTGGGAAGCCAAAAATATTCATTCTCTCACTCACTTTGTTTTACATGGAAATATTCATTAATGTTGCAAAGATTTTACTTTTTTTTTTATATATGCAAGGAACTATTTTCTAAATGCGGAGAAAATTCAGAAATCTGAAGTGCAAAGGGATTTGGGAGTCCCAATCCAGCTTTCTCTTAAGATTAACTTGCAGATTGAATTGGTAGTTAGGAAGACAAATTCAATGTTAGCATTTATTTCAAGAGGACTGGAGTATAAAAACAGGAATGTACTTTTGAGGCTTTGAGAGGCTCTGGTCAGACCACATTTTAGAATACTGTGAGCAATACTGGGTCCCATTTCTCGGGAAGGATGTACTGGCCCTGGAGTGGGTCCAGAGAAGGTTCACAAAAATGGTCCCTGGAATGGAAGGCTTAACACATGAGGAATGTTTCAGGACTCTGGGGTCTATTCTCGATGGAGTATAAAAGTATAAGGGAGAGATCTAATTGAAACTTACAGAATGCTGAAAGGTCCGGACAAAGTAGACACTAGGAAGATGTTTCCATTGGTCGGAGAGACTAGGACATGAGGGAACAACCTTAGAGTAAAGGGAATATCCTTTAAAACAGAGATGAGGAGAAACTTTTTCAGTCAGAGAGTGGTTAATCTATGAAATTCATTGCCAAGAAGGCTGTGGAAGCCAGGTCATGGAGTATATTTAAGACAGAGATAAATAGGTTCTCAATTGTCAAGGAGATCAAAGGTTACAGGGAGAAGGTGGGAGAAATGGGGCTGAGGAACGTATCAGCCATGAACGAATGGCCTAATTTCTGCTCCTATGTCTTACAGTCTTATGGTCTAAATGCGAGGTCTTGAGCCCAGATTCCATATCCACTCCCAAATATTCACTCTGACAATCTGAGCTTGCAGAGAGCCAGCACTGCAGAACCGAAATGTACTGCTGCTCACAGACCAAAGAAATGTCACTAGTTTTACTTTTATATGTACGTATTTATCTTTTATTCTTTCACAGGATAAGGAAGTGACTGGTTAGGCCCACATTTATTACCTGTCCAGGAATTAGCTTGCGCTTATTACCTGTGTGACTCAGTTTCAGGCCGGTGATCATAGACCTGGCACTGGGACAGGCGCACAATAATGCCTGCTGTCAGAAGTTCCAAAGATCCATGATGGTTCTTGGCCACTCTCGTCAAGAAGGCCTAGTGAATATAATAAACAACAAAAACTTAATGCTGTCAATAAAAATGGTTGCAAGGAGAAAGATTTAGCTGGTGCGAAAAATTCAGCTGAAATGGTATGCAAGAACGAACACAACACATTAACTAGAAACCCGAAGGATTGGCTTCTGCCTACAATGTACACTCAGACTAAAAATGGCCAAATGTACGTCATTGTAGATTTTAATACTGATATACTTCTTCATTTAATTAATTACTACAAGTGAATGAGTTTCTTATCAATTGTGCAATAGGGCTCAAGAGATTAAAGTTAAAAATCACAACACCAGATTATAGCAACAGGTTTATTTGGAAGCACTAGCTTTCAGAGCACTGATCCTTCATCAGGAAGGATCAGCTCTCTGAAAACTAGTGCTTCCAAATAAACCTGTTGGACTATAACCTGGTGTTGTGTGATTTTTTTTAAACTTTGTCCACCTCAGTCTAACACCGGCATCTTGAAATCTAGATTAAAGTAGTCCAATTTCATTTTTCACTCATATCATAGTGGTCACTTTGGTAGAATATCAGGAAAAATGACCTGCTACTGGACTAATAATCAAAATGAGCTAAAATCCCAATGTAATGGTTTGAAAATTAAAAGGCAGTTTTAAAAAAAAATCTAGAAAAGAAAGCCTACATCAGTAAAAATGACCATACAGCATTGAAATGCTGAAAACCAATGACCACCTCCCAACCAAGTCCTGAATGCCAATCAGAACACAAGCCGAAAACAGAAACTGCAAAGCTGAGGCATAAACATCAGCAATGGTGCATGAGGGGTCAGGTTAACTGAATAAGGAAACTGATATGTAACCTATGATCCAGATTAAAACTCTCTTACTGATAGATCTTTACCATAATTGTAATGAAATGCTTAATCATTTTCAAAGGCTGACATTGCAAATAATATTCTCTTATTATGTTCTCCATTATGTTTCTTATTTAGCCAATTGGTACCAATTAACCACAGGATAACGTTGAGGAAGCCAATGTATTTGACATGGGAGATATGGTTTATTGACACTCAAATGGGTAAAGTTGCCATGACTGGAGCTGCATTACTGATTACAGAGAATGTCACAGCCTCACTGAGAGCAGACACGTCATGGAGGGCTCATCAGTGAGTCCATATGGGTGGGCGTCAGGAAGAAAGTTTATGTTATAGGTTTCCAAATAGCCAATGAGAGCTGGTGGTACACATCTGTAGGCAGATCATGGAAAGATACATTTTTTTTTTAAATTGTTGTCGTGGGTGATTTTAACTTCACCAATATTGACTGGGACTCCCTTAGTGCCTGGAGCTTAGATGGGACAGAATTTGTCAGGTACATCCAGAAGGTTTCTTGAAACAATATGTAGATAATCCAACTAGGGAAGCAGCAGTACTAGCATTTCCCAACCTTGCGTTGGGAAATGAGCCTGGCCAAATGATTGAAGTTACAGTGGGGGAGCATTTTGGGAATAGTAATCACAATTCCGTGACATTTAAGATAGTTATGGATAAGGATAAGACTGGTCCATGAGTCAAAGTACTAAATTGGGGAAAGACTGTTTGACAGTAAATTCACATCTGACATACAGGAGCCTTTTAAAGATCAGTTGATCAGAGTTCAGAACCAACATAATTCAGGAACCCTGGATGAAAAGATATATTGAAAGTTTAATCAAAAAGAAAAATGAAGCATATGTAAGGTTTAGGAAACTGAAATCAGACATAGCTCTTGAGGAAAGGAAATAAAGCAGGAAATCACTTATAAAAGGAATTAGGAGGAATAGAACAGGCCATGAGATGTCCATGGCAAGTAGGATTAAAGGAGAATCCCAAGACATTTTATATGCATATGAGGAGCAAGAGGGTAACTAGGTCCACTCAAGGACAGACTATGATCAGGCAGAGAATAGAGGGATATGGACCATATGCAGACAGATGGGATTAGTTTAGAATGTTATCATGGTCAGCACAGACATGGTGGGCGAAAGGGACCATTTCCTGTGTTGTACTATGTTCTATATATACCTGTAGTAACTAATGCCTTACTGTAATGCTTGGATCAGGGTCTGGAACCTGAAATTGTAATGTGTCCTATTCTCACTGTTGACAGCTATTATCTGAAGACAATTCAATCCCATTAGGGAGCCAACGGAGCAGAAGAGAGGCCATACACACACACACACACACACACACACACACAAAAAACTTGCCATCTTGGATTCATAAAGGTATAAGGCTTTCAGTAACGGTGGTTTGGGACTGAGCATGCTCTGAAGGACGGGGTCATCCTGGACCAAACTATCTGTTAGAGTTTTGAGGTAGCCGCTGTTGGAAAGGTAGTACAGCCACTGTTGGTGTTTGTCAATAGCCACAATCCGATCCAGCACGGCCAGCGCCAGCATCTGAAACAGAAAAAAAAACAATTTATCAAAAAGAGTCCTGTCGGGCAGTGGTGAAATAAGTTCATGGATTAGAGACACAGGTCTAAGTGTCACTTCAATTCAACCCTCCTCAGGACAAAGCAAACAGTGCATAGTTGACACAGGTTCACCTCAGATGGAAAGAAGGTGCTTTATAACTTTGATCACTTGGACTGGGCTTCATTAAGTAAAACAGCAAAGAGGATCAGAGAGCAATTTTCAGCTTTTTTTGGAATTAGTGTATCTAGTTTTTCATCTCTCAGAAGATCACATGGTTTTAGGTGGGATTAAGAGTATACGCTATGTTGGACATGGCATCACAGTTGTGGAGGGCAAGCTGTAAGGATTACAGGGCTTATTCCTGTTATTCACCTCGTAAACCTGTCAGAGATTCCTTTTGTCTATTTTCACCCAGATCAAGGAAGGTGACATGGACTGTGTGTACCAGCAGCTGTCTGGAACCATAACCTGAGAAGTCATTTCTTCTCCATGGCCCAAGAATCAAGGAGGATGTCACAGGCATCACAGCAAAGTCTAACAATTACTATCCACACATTATGGTAGGAAACATGAAGCAGCAATCTGGAACCCAGGTTGTCTTTCCCTTCCTAATCACAAGGTGCTGCAAGGAACAGCAATGTCCTTTCTGCCACCCTGGATAAGATTTGTTAATTGGGCCGAGAATGGGAATTATTTGCATTTGTTGAGTCGCTATCTAGGCCCATATAGATTGCTGATCCCCAGTTATCCCAGACAAGGTGGTGGTGGTGAGCTGCAGCAAACCTTAAGGTCAATGTATACCCACAATGCACCAAGGAAGGGTACTCTAGGGCTTTGACCCAGCAACAGTGAAGGATCCACAATTTACTTCCAACAGAGAACACCACGTGGTTTGGAGGAGAACTTTCAGATGCTGGTGTCCCAGGTATTTGCTGCCCTAATCCTGAAAAGTGATATAGGTGGCTGTTTGAAAGGTTTTATGGAAGGATCCTTAGTGAAGTACTGCAGTACCTCTCATAAATGTAGCACACTGATGGCTCAGTACATCGGTGATGAAGGTGGTTCTCAATCAAATGGGCTACTTTGTCCTGGAAGGTGTCAAGTTTCCTGGGTGTTATTTGTGCAGCACTCATCCAGACAAGTGAAAGGTATCCATGACAAGGCTATCTTGCACCTTGTCGATGGCTGACAGGTTCTGGGGAGAGTAGCTCTGACCTATTCTTGTATTCAAGGTATTTATATGGCTGGTCCAGTCTGTGGAATAGGAAGGGGTGATGGTTGGAGATGCTCATTGTCTAGTACTGAAGTAGCAAAGAACATTCATGCCACACATCAGTCTAAGCCTCAATGTTATCTAAGTCTTGCTTCAGTACATATAAAGTTACAAACAGAACTAAACATTGAGCAATTGTAAGCAAGCATCCCCACTTCTGGGAGAGGGAAGGTCATTACTGAAGCTACCAAAGATGGTTGGCCAAGAATACTAACCTGAGGAACTCTTGCAGTGATGTCCTGAGACAGAAGTGATTCACCTCCAACAACAACTACCTTTGTTTGTACTACTTTAACTAAACTGCTGGAATTGAGCTCTTTAGTCCATTATTTGGAGCAAGGTTGTATTAAGATCAGGAGCTGCATAGTCCTTGCAGAACCCAAACTGAACACTAATGTGTAGAGATTACTCCTTACCAACGAAGAGTAGTTATTCCTTTGCACGTGCTGTTTCATAGAACATATCATTGCCTGCTATCACTTTGCTGTCGATCAAGACAGTAGATTGGTAGGACATTACTGGTCAGGGTGAATTTGTCCTGTTTTCTTGGAACAGGACAGACCTGGCCAACCTTTCAGAGTTAGGTAGATCACAGTGCATGGTTCAGAGTACACCTACTTTTAAAGCAAGTCCTTAGTGCTATTGCTGGAATATTATCAAGACCGTTGCAATACCCAGTGCCTTCAGCTGTTTCTTGATATGTCATGGAGAGATATTAGTTTAAGACTAGCATCTGTGATGCTGCAACCCCAGAGGACCAGGACTTCTGGATGAAGACGGATGCAAATACTCCAGCCTTCTCTTTTGCCTTGCCATGCTGGGCTTCCCCATTGTTAAGGATGGGGATATTAGCCAGCCACCTCCTACTGTGAGATGTTTAACTGTGCACCACCATTCACAACTGGAGAGAGCAGACTGCAGAGAGGAGACCAGATAGTTTGGTTATGGATTGGTTACTCCGAATGAATATTGCTTCCACTGTTTTCACACAAGTGGTCTTATGTTGTTACTTCATCAGGTTGATACTCATTTTAGGCATGCCTTGTGCAGCTCCTGGCACGTACTCCTTCACTCTCCACTGAACTAGGGTTGATCCCTTGGCAAAATGGTAATGGGAATATGCTAAGCCATGAGGTGACAAATAATGGTCGAAAATAATTCCGCTGCTGCTGATGACCTACAGCATCTCATGCATGCACAGTTTTCAGTTGTTACATCTGCTTGAAGTCTGTCCTGGTCAACAACAATACTGCACAGCATGATGAAGGCATCCTGAACACGAAGACTGAACTTCATCTCCACAAGGACTGTGCAGTGGTCACTCCCACTAATACTTTCATTGACAGATGCATGTGACAGAGAGACAAGCAAAGATAAAGTTAAGCAGATTTCTAACTTGGTTCCTTCACCACTTGCTGCAGACTCAGTCTAGCAGCTATGTTCTTCAGAATTCAACCAGGTTAGTCTCCAGTAGTACTCCCGAAAATCTCTTGGTGACAGGCATTGAAGTCCCTCACCCAGAGTATATTCTGCATCCTCAGTGTTTCCACAAAGCAATGTTCAACATGGAGCACTGAGGATTCATCAGAGGAACAGCAGTAGGCAATAATTGGCAAGAGATTTCCTTGCCCATATTTGACCTGGTACCATGAGACTTCATTGATCCAGAGTCAATGTTGAGGACTCCTGGGACAAGCCCATCCCTCCTAAGTTTACCGCTATGCTTCCACGGCTGATGTGTGTCTTGCCGGTGGGATACAATATGGATACTGATGGTGTTACCTGGTAGGTTCTGTAAAAGGTATGAATCATTATAATTATGTAAGGCTGTTGCTTGAACTGTCTTTGAGACAGCTCTGGATTAGAGTGGTGCTGGAAAAGCACAGCAGTTCAGGCAGCATCCGAGCAGGAAAATCTATGTTTCAGGCAAAAGCCCTTCATCAGGAGTCTGATGAAGGGCTTTTGTCCAAAACGTCGATATTCCTGCTCCTCGGATGCTGCCTGAACTGCTGTGCTTTTCCAGCACCACTCTAATCCAGAATCTGGTTTCCAGCATCTGCAGTCATTGTTTTTACCTTTGAGACAGCTCTCCCAATGTTGGAACAAGCCCCACAGTAGTTAGAAAGGAGGACTGTACAGGTTTGAAAGGACTGGGTTTGCTATCATTGTTTCCTATGCCTCTGTTGATGCCAAGCAGTCCACTTTTCTTTAGGCTTTGAAGTTAAGAGTTAACCACATTGCTCTGGAGTTACATGATTTTATTGAATTCAAATTCTGCCATATGCCACTGTGGGAATTGAACCCATACCTCCAGAACACGAGCCTAAGATTTTGAATTACTTGCCTTCTGACAATACCATCACATTACCTCCTCCCCTACATACTACAAGATGTAAAGAACTACTAAACCTATTGGAGGTCTCCATCCCAGCTTTCAGAGGTCAAGATCTTTTTGATATGGAAGTCATAAAGGAATGTTGAAAATGAAATTTTCAAACATTTGCTTTTTAATGAAACACAAGTTACCTCACATGCATACTGTAAATGAATGAAATGTCAGTGTAATGTGGAAGAATCTAATACTGGAATATCGTAACTCTGAGTATTGTATGTGTGCAGATGTTCATACTTACTCGCCCGATTTCATGGCCGTCACAAGCATCTCGACAAACAACCTCCATCAGTGATGCCCCATAACTCTCTATGATATTCATATTGTCTTTTTGAAGTTTAGTGTACTCATCCTCTGGAGCAGTTAGTCTCTCCCACATGGTTTTCTGCCCTGTACCATTCCAAATAAAAACA
This sequence comes from Chiloscyllium plagiosum, assembly GCF_037043375.1. Taxonomy (NCBI): domain Eukaryota; kingdom Metazoa; phylum Chordata; class Chondrichthyes; order Orectolobiformes; family Hemiscylliidae; genus Chiloscyllium; species Chiloscyllium plagiosum. The sequence goes on from NW_028270157.1 coordinate 70,085,038, forward strand.
AAAACACATATCAAATGGACAAACTCTTTACAAACGAGTCTGATTAAAATTTAACCCTCTAACTTGGAGCAGTTTCGTGACCCATCAACTCTAGGACATATCTACTCTAGGATTTATCAACAAGATAGTGTTTTTAAAAAGGCCTGTGCACTTGTGCAGAATGAACTACTGCAGCATTACAGCATTTGAATGTTCTCCACCATTTACTTTTGCCATAGGTACCTGATATGTCCTCCCAAAGTCTGATTGAGTGTTTCAAAACTTGTCAACTCATGATGATTCATCCTGGAATCTGACCACAAATGAAATCTGGATCTCTACAGTCTCCTCACTGTAGAGGGGAATAATTCCTCAAAGCTGTGCCAACACAACTTGGACTGGAATTATCTTGGTATGGCAGGGACCATAATGATGATCCTGAGAGCCAGTAACAATCCTGGCCAGTTGTGGAACACCAGACCATATTTTCTGACGGTCCGGCAAATAAACAGTTACCACTGGAACTCATGACAAATAAACAGAGTTACTTGGAGTTGTCGTCACTGCTGGGGCTATATCCTTGAATACATAGCCATTGGAGTAGACAACTCTCCAAAACAAATATGTGGGGTTTCAGGATACCAAGGTAGTCAGAACCTGGCATACATAGAGTGGGCTGCTGCAGGGCTGGCCCACGATGGGTCCCTGCACAGGCCAAAGTGTCTGAATAGAAGTGTCTGTTTCTCTTCCTCCCAACCAACTATAAGTCAACAGGGAGGCCACCAGAGTTCATTAGGAGCTTCTGCAATGTTTCACTGGTACAATGGCAGCTGTGGCAGGAAGGGGCCCTTAATTGTCTTTTCGATGAGGGCTATCCACCACTTTCCTCGCTGCTGGTAAAGTATCATAATGACAGGAAAACAAAAGACATTCGACAACAAAGCTGTATATTTCACAGGCCCCACGATCTTCAAGTTGGCCGTTAGGAAGCTGTTAAAATACAGGCCTTGGAGTGCAGTGGAGCTGACAGGCCAAAGAGAAGATATAGGAAACATTTGTACAGGCCCAAAGAAGACAACTAAAACTGAAGTGGGATGTTAGAAGACACAGGATTGAAGTATAAAGATTATATTTTGTGTAAAATATATAAATCTTGAACAGGTAACTGTCCCCATACATCTGATTATTATCAGATTCCATCCTGAATCTGTTAATTTATGTGATTTTAATCAGAGAAACATGGAGACTATTTATTTTGGAAAGACCAATCAGGGCAGGACATATACACTAAATGGGAAAGCCCTGGAGAGTATTACTGAACAAAGATATCTTGGAGTGCAGGTTCCGGTTCCTTCAAAGTGGAGGAGTCACAGGATAGTGAAGGCAGCATTTGGTATGTTTTTCTTTTTTGGTCAGAGCACTGAGTATTATAGGAGTTGGGAGATCTTGTTGCAGCTATACAGGGCATTGGTTAGGCCACTTTTGGAATATTGTGTGCAGCTCTGGTCTCCCTCCTATAGGAAAGATGTGAAACTTGGAAGAGTTCAGAAAAGATTTACAAGGATGTTGCCAGGGTTGGAGGGTTTGAGCTAGAGAGCTGAATGGGCTGGGGCTGTTTTCCCTGGAGCATCAGAGGCTGAGGAATGCCATATGGAGGTTTATAAAATCATGAGGGGCATGGGTAGGATAAATAGACAAGATCTTTTCCCTGGGATGGGTGAGTCCAGAACAAGAAGGTATAGGTGAGATGGGAAAGATTTAAAAGGGACCTTATAGAGGGTGGTGTCTGTATGGAATGAGCTGCTAGAGGGAGTGGTGGAGGCTAGTACAATTACAGCATTGAAAAGGCATCTGGATGGGTACATGAATAGGAAGGGTTTAGAGGGATGTGGGCCAAGTGCTGGCAAATGGGACTAGATGAATTTGGGATATCTGGTCAGCATGGATGTGTTGGATTGAAAGGTCTGTTTCTGTGCTGTACATCTATGATTGATTGAGGTACTTCTGTGACTGTGTAGGACAGAACTGTCAACCAGAGCTCCTATTCTTCATAAGTGTTTCGTGACCTTTGTTGGAAAATCTGTTCACACACTTCATGGAAAAGCAAGATTGGGGCTTGCTGATAATACCCCTCCATTGTCAAGCAGATTAGGTTTGCCCACCAGTGGTAATTTTGTCAAGAAAGTAGTCATTTGGATACGGTTTTTCATTTGAATTCAAGCAATTGAAAGAAAACAAGAAAAATTCACTTCAGAAGAATAAGACTATGGTGAGTTGATGATACACTATCCTTTCACTTTTGGATTACAGGATTATATCCAGCTAGGACTGGTAAAATATTTATAGTTTGTTCTGGGACTGGACAGAGTGCTTTATTCTACATGGTTTGTACTGTAAATGATCTGAAAGTCACTGATGGAACATAGAGCGAAACACAAAAGGTACCATTCATTAATTCCCTCAAACAAATTAACAGAAAAGAGGAAAATGATCAAAAGTGCTAATATAAACTTATATTCAAATCATTATATAATTACATACCTGTTTCCAGTGTGTCTGGTTCATCTGGTTTCTGACTCATCTGTAGATAGTATAAAAGCGCTCCATACAGGTGTGCTCTTACACGCTGGAAACCCCCACCTAGCAGCAACAATGCAAGCGTTAGCTCTTTTCTCCATCAGTCACATTATCATAAGATACAGGAATAGGAGCAGGCCGTTTAGCCCATTGTGACCACTCTGCCACTTAATAAGGTCATGCCTAATATAAAATATTGCAGATGCTGGAGTTAATGTTTCAATACGACATTATTCTTATTCATTCTTTGGACATGGCTAATAGCCCAGAAGGCACTTAACAGCCAACCACGTTGCTGTGGGTCTGGAGTCAGATGCAGGTCACAGCAGACTAGGTGAGCATGACAGAATTCCTCCTCTCAGGGCATTAGTGAAGCAAGTAGGTTTTACAAGAATTGACAGTGGTTACATGGCAGCCATTAGGCCAGCTTTTTATCCCAGATTTTTATTAAATACAAATTTCACTTTGTACAATGGTGGAATTTGAATCAATGCCTCCAGAATATTAGATTGAATTAGTGATGCAGCAAAATTATCATTGTACCCACATCTCTCCACAAGTTCCTGAGCAAAACCATGGACTTGGACTTGCTTTTTTCTTTTCATTACAGCTGATCTGTTGGGGCCTCAACTTGTTTCCTGTCTGTCTCCAATAATCCTCTCCGATCAAAAATCCTTCTATCTCAGCCATCAATATATTTAATGTTACCCTAAGGTAACTGGGCACTAATATAAAATAGTCAATAACAAGCCAAAGAAGGAACCTGATGGGAATTTCTTCAGAGAGGTGAAAGTGTCGAACATTCTGCAAATAGGCTAATTGCGACATACGTCATAGAAAGCAATTAAGCGAGACTTGATGCATTTATGAGGCAGAAAAGATTAAAGACATACGAGAGCAAGCTAGTAGTAATTAGCGTACATCAAGCTTCACCTGAAGTAGAAACCTTGATGGAGCAGGCAATGGATTATATCTAATACTTCAATAAGATATCATGTAAGAGAAACTATATTAAAACAATTTAGGGCATGCAAACTAAGGACAAAGCCAGATGTTGACACATTGCTCCAAACTTTATTCAGCAAAGCAAAGAATGGGTGACTTTACCAATGTGGGAGCAGTGACATGAGAGAATCCTACAAGTCCCTCTAGTGGTCTAGCTTGTTAATGACATAACATGTATATGCTTTCAAACACCAAGTCACTGGAGAGGGGAGAGGGAAGAGGCAAATGACTTGTGGTAACTTAACCGGAGTCATCACGCCTCAGGTGGCAGACAGGTTGAGAAGAATCCTTCATGATAATTTCACCCAATGCAGTAAGTGAACTCACATTGTTAGCATCACTCTGCATTACAAACCAGCCATCTAGCCAAGTGACCCAACCGACCTAACTACCTTTACATTGAATCTACTGTTGGAGAACAATATTCAGTATCTTCAGTAACAATAAACAATGTATGCCTGTTACAATTGTACCCACAACCAGCTTATGTGGATCCTGACAGTGGACATTAAAAGCAGTGCAAAGTCAATGGAATACATAACACAGCCTTCATGGCCAACGGTCTGCATCCTCACATGCATACAAAAATCAAACTTCCCATGATTTTGGGAGACTTTAGCATAGTGGTATGAGGTCAGGCACAAATTCAAATTTAGTCACAGAAAATTTAAATGCAATCATTAAATCTGGAATTATAAAGCTCTTCTAAGAGACGATATCAATGGCAAACATTATTGACGTAAAAATCCATCTGGCTCACTAATGTCCTTTAGAGAAGGAAACTGCTGCCCTCACCCAGCCTGTGCTAAATGTGACTCCAGACCCACAATACGATTGACTCTTAACTTGTCTCTGAAATGGTCTGACAAATTTTCCTGGCAATGTCCACATCCCATGAAATAATTTTTAAAAAGTGTGTGTCCAAAGTTGGCAAAGCCATGAATGCAGACTAAAAACTCAATAGAAAGTGTTCAATTATTAGGAGTTTAAATTAGCTCACTACATAAAAATACACACAGGCATGGGCTCTTTCAGTACCGTAACAACCTTATAACCTCCTGTGCTAAAGAGACACGAAAGGAACAAAAGTCAGGGCACTGACGCTCGATCTCAATCCTGCAACATCTCTTTGTAAAGTCTTTCATAAAAAAGAGGACTAAGAGAAGGTCTGACAAACCTTGAGCTTTTCCCACCCATCAATTAGATCATGGCCATTCGGTACATGAAGTCTATCTCCATTGATTCCATATTCTTTACCTAGTAGCAAATTCTAATTCAACAACAGTGGTTAGCATTGCTGCCTCACAGCGCCGGAGACCCAGGTTCAATTCCCGCCTCAGGCGACTGACTGTGTGGAGTTTGCACGTTCTCCCAGTGTCTGCGTGGGTTTCCTCCGGTTTCCTCCCACAGTCCAAAGATATGCAGGTCAGCTGAATTGGCCATGCTAAATTGCCCGCAGTGTTAGGTAAGGGGTAAATGTAGGGGTATGGGTGGGTTGCTTCGGCGGGTCGGTGTGGACTTGTTGGGCTGAAGGGCCTATTTCCGCACTGTAATGTAATCTAATCTAAAACCCTCGACCACCAGCCTCAATCACTTCTTTAGGAGAGAGTTCCATTCACTGACCATTTAGTTAACAAGTGGCTTTTGACATCACTTCTGAATGATCCAAATCTAACTTAAGTGGTGTGCCTCTTTGTACTGTACTCCCCCACAATAGGAAATAAGTGTTGCATCGATAGCTAATCAGTTAACTCCCACACCAGTGGTGATGTTAAACTGATGGAAATGCAAAGACAAACCAAAAATATTGTACAGAATTCAGCTTACTGCTCCATGTCCTACAGTTAAGACTAAACAATGGTACCACTTTCATTGGGACCCACCAGTTCGAAGAATGAAATCCAAGAGTTTCCTGAGGATGATGTGAAGAGAAGAGTCTCCAATCGAGGCAAAGCCAGCCGTTACCTCAGCCGCTGATGTGGTGCTGCCATCGAGGAAGGTGACGTGATGGGAGTGGTTGCTGAGTGCCTGTTTCTGCTCACTGCGGACCGACTGGCTGAGGTGAGCAGTGAGAGTGAATACTGCCCCGGCCACCACAGGCATGAGCTCCTGGGCAGCCTCCTCTGTGAGGATCTAAGGGGAAGAGAGGCAGAGGTGAACAAAGCTGTCAGACGACACAGGACTAATACTTTAACTTCTCCAATATGTGCTCCCGAGCACCTCTCTACAATCTCTTATTACACCTCAATTTGTTTTATCCTGTCTTTCCTTGGTTTACAATCCTTTTTGTCAGACACCCAAGTGACTTGACTATCTTTCTCCCTTCAGCTATTCACACACTATTTGCATATGTCTTTTTAAAATTTCTCTCAATTCCTTTTTGTTGCCAAGAAATGTAGTTTCTACCATTTAGCAACTTTGTTTTCAACTCAAATATTTCATAGGTCAATTCATTTCTTTATCAGTGTGACCTCATTTTTTCTGAAGTGTCCCATCTCCTCTTCTGCTCTTTTTGATTTGCTGTAGCAGGTTCCAGTTTCAAGGAACAGTTAGAAGTGTCACTTCTTTCTTTGATCTATTCTAAATCCACAAAGAATGCTGAGTGATCACTTGGTACCTTTTGTACAGATAAACTGAAATAATCTGGCAACATGCTGTATACTCCATAAATGGACTCTGCTCACGGAGCAGGAGATATTCCGAAACCATCTGGGAGGCTGGAACAACCGAGTACAATTCTTGACATTGAAGTGAGAATCTCCCCTCTTTCAAGGTTAGGTTGACCCAAACTAGAAATCTGATATTCCAAGAGCTGAGCCTTATCTGCCTATGGCCAGAATAAAACAGAGACCAAACAGCCACATTCTTGTCTCTTCGCTGATCATACAAGAGGCTAATGTACCAAAGTGTTGTAGAGAGAGGAGAAAAAAAACAATCAATAGACTACAGCCTATTGAAAACATATGTCATCATGGGGTCATTTACAACACGGAAGGCATTCAGCCCGAGTCAGTGTCAGCTCTCAAAGAACAATTAAGCTTGTTTTATTCCTTTGCCTATTATCCCCATAGACCAAATACCCAACCTTTTAAAATCACTGATCACCTCTGGTGCAGTGCACTGATAGGTTGAGTAGTGAGTACCTATCATTACCACTCATTCTAAAATTTATCTTCTTCACATTACATCTAATGGCTGACCCAAAACTTTAATGTTTGCATCCCCTAGCCATTATGTTATTGGCTAATGAGCCCAGTTCTTCCCATGACCAGCTTTGCAGACTTGTCACAACATTTATACCTCTAACAAATCTCCCCTCAATTTCCTTTGCTACAAGAAAAAACAGAGCTTGACAACCCAAATTTATTGCTTAAGAACTCCTAACTGTAGAACATCCTTTATGAAGTGTGGTGACCAGACGTGGACACAGTACCCCAACTATGGCCTAATCATAGCATTATTTTTTTAAGACTGATAGGAAATAAAAGTGAAATAATTCTTGCAGTGATCAGGAATTTGTTTCAAATACTTTTGCCTGATGATATATGGATTACAGACACAGTCGGTTCTGATATGATGTAATAGTTCAGTCCTTATGCGATAAAAACGGGCAATAGCCGGGCCATTTAAACTAATGGATCCGGAATCATGTTATAACCGTACAGGTAAGGAAAGTTCGCATTCTACAAATAATGGTCTAAATTCTTCAATCGCATTAAAGCCAATTCGCATTGGAGAAACATGGATTATGATGATTAGATTCTCTACAGTGTGGGAACAGGCCCTTCAGCCCAACAAGTCCACACCAACCCTCCGAAGAGTAACCCACCCAGTCCCATTTCCCTCTGACCGAACACGATGGGCAACTAAGCATGGCCAATTCACCTGACCTGCACATCTTTGGACTGTGGGAGGAAACCCACGCAGACACGGGGAGAATATGCAAACTCCACACAGACAGTTGCCCGAGGCTGGAATCGAACCTGGGACCCTGGTGCTGTGAGGCAGCAATGCTAACCTCTGAGTCACCGTGCCAACCCCATCACAGAACCGACTGTACTTAACACACCATTTTTCCAATTGTTTGGTATACTTAAGCTGCTGCAATTCCAGTGGTTAAAATCAGTAAGCTGTGGAATGATGGAGACTTGCTGCAATGATTTTTGTCTCACCTTGTCATGAAGCTCATGCAGAAGGTCTCGAATGACCAGCTGTCTGTCCTCTTCCTGAATCAGGTCCAGTGGACACGCTGCAAGAATGATCTCAACCAGGTGGCGCCAGGACTCCAACATGTGCCGCTTGGCATTGAGACACTCCCGTAGCTTGTTTCTCTCCACCACATGCTGCAAGATCGTGCTTATCTCCTGAATAACATGGTGGCAATGTTAGAAAAAGGCACATTACAAAATGAGCTGCAAACATTATAAATTGCTTCTCTCCTTGAAATATGAACAGGCTGGGGTGTAAACAAACATTGGGAATGCTGAAACAAACTGGAAACAGGAAATTCACAGCAGGTATGTCAGTATGTGTGGCGAGATAGGTGAGGTTTGGGTAATAGAAATCCTCTACCATGATGTCCACCTGTCTTGCCTCTCACAATCCTTGCAAATTAAAAGTTCATTCCCTTAAGTAAATCTGGAGCAGATTAAGATGCCCTTTCATGATGTTCTCAAGACAACTCTCCCTCACGTTCCAAAAACTAATGTGTAATAGGAGGAATCATTCATCCCTGCTGTCAGCTCTGAGACAGAAGGGAGACTGAACCATCCCTGGAACATTCCTCATAACATTAAGACTTTATGACCAGAATTGAACGCAATACTTTAAGTGCTGCCTAACCAAAGTTTTATAAAGCTGCAACATCATTTCCTGACTCTTGTACTCAATGTCCAAACCAATAAAGCTTCTTCACTATTTTATCTACTTGTGTGGCCACTTCCAGGGAGCCATGGACCAGGACCCCAAGATCCCTTTGTACATCAATGCTATTAAGGGTTCTGCTATAAACTGTACACTTTCCTTTAACATTTGATCTCCCAATGCACAACACACAACACTCATCCAGAATAAACCCCATCTGCCATTTTTCTGCCCATATCTGCAACTGATCTATATCCCACTGTATCCTTTGACAATCTTCAACATGATCCACAACTCCACTGATCTTTGTCTCATCTGCAAACTTACTCACCCCCCCCTCCCCACCATCTACATTTTCATCCAAGTCATTTATATATATCACAACAGCAGAGACCCCAGGACTGATGCCTGTGAAATGCCACTAGATTAGTGGAGATTACCTACAGTGTGGAAACAGGCCCTTTGGCCCAACAATTTCACACCGACCCTCTGAAGAGTAAACCACTCAGACCCATTCCCCTACGCTATATTTACCCCAACCTAATGCACCTAACACTAAAGGAAATTTAGCACGGTCAATTCACCAAACCGGCACAGCTTTGGAATGTGGGAGGAAACTGAAGCACCCGGAGGAAACCCACGCAGACATGGGGAAAACGTGCAAACTCCACACAGACAGGTCCCCTGACACTGTGAGGCAGCAGTGCTAACCACTGAGCCACCGTGCCGCACTAGTAATGGACCCCCAGCCCAAAAAAACACCCTTCCACCACCAGCCTCTGCCTTCTATGGACAAGCCAATTCTGAATCCATGCAACCTAGTCACTATGGATCCCATGCATCTTAATTTTCTGGATGAGACTACCATGAGGGACCGTGTTGAAAGCCTTTTTAAAATCTATGCTGACAACATTCACTGCTCCACTCTCATCGATCACCTTTTCCATCTCCTCGAAAAATTCAACCAAGTTAGTAAGACATGACCTGTGCTGTACAAAGCCATGTTAACTGTCCCTAATTAGGCCATGCTTTTCCAAATGCACATAAATCCTATCCTTAAGAATTCTCTCCACTAATGAGTGACTCACTGGTCTATAGTTTTCTAGATTATCTCTATTTCCCTTCTTGAAAAGAGGAACAACATGAGATACTTGCCAGTCCTCCAGGACCTCCCCAGGGGCTAACAAGGACACAAAGCATTTGGTTAAGGCCCCAGAAATCTCCTCTCTTGCCTCTCAATAACCTGGGGTAGACAACATCAGACCCCAGGGACTTAACCAGCTTAATGCTCTTCAAGCACTTCTTCACTTCAACACCACTTTTTTCTTGATTTCAAATGCCCTAGCATATTAGCATGCACCGCACAAATCTCACTATCCTCTGTCTTTCTCCTGGGTGAATACCAACACAAGGTACTGTGCCTCCAAGCGCAAGTTCCCTCCTTTATCCTTGAGTGGCCCTACCTTCTCCTTAGTTATCCTCTTGCTTTCAATGTATGTATAGAATGCCTTGGGATGCGCTTTAACCCTACTCGCCAAGGACATTTCATGACCCCTCATTGCTCTCCTAATTTCCCACGAGAGTACTTTCTTTTTTTTATATTCCTTTGGGTCCTATCAGATTTTAGCTTTCTAAACATTACACATGATTCCCTTTTCCTTTTGACTAACTTCCCAATATCCATTGTCGTCCAAGAGTCCCATACCTTGCCATCCCTCCTTCCTGGTACATGCTGGTCCTAAATTTTGACTAGTAGGCATTTAAACAATTCCCATATGTCAAATGTGGAGTTGTTCAATAACTGCTGAAGAAGGGCTTATGCCCGAAACGTCGATTCTCCTGTTCCTTGGATGCTGCCTGACCTGCTACGCTTTTCCAGCAACACATTTTCAGCTCTGATCTCCAGCATCTGCAGTCCTCACTTTCTTCCCAAATTAACACCCCCTAGCTCCTGCCTATGACTGACATTATTTGCCCTCCCCCAGTTTAGTACCTCCCTGCAAGGTCCTGATTTATCTTTCTTCATTATTCCTTAAATTTTAAGATAGCTGGGAGCACGGTTTCCATAATGCTCTCCTGCTATAAGGTCAGTCACCCTGCCTGGCTGATTTCCCAATACAAGGTCCAGTATGGCCCCTCAAGTTGGACTATCCACATACTGTTTCAAGAAACCCTCTAGGATGTACCTTAAAAATTCTGCCCCATCTATGCCTCTTGCTCGATGAAAGTCCCAATCAGTATTGGAGAAGTTAAAGTCACCCATTACGACAACCCTGTTGCTCTTGCATCTTTCCATAATCTGCCTATGTATTTGCTCCTCAATGATTCAATGACTTTTGGAAGACCTATCACATAATCTCATCAGAATGACTGCATCCATCTTATTGTTGAGCTGTATCATAGTGTCCCCCCGGATGGGCCCTCCAATATGTCCTCTGTGAATGCAGTTGTGGCATTCTCCCCGATTGGTAATGCATCTCCTCTACCTCTTTTTACCTCCCTCTATCTCTTCTAAAACCAAAAGGGCAAACCAGCAAGGAATGTAAGAACTTGATTACGAGCTTTTTTAAATACCGAAAAAGGAAGAGGGCGGTCAAAGTGAACAAATGTCCCTTAGGAAATGAATCTGGGAAGATACTTGTGGGGAGCGAGGAAATACCAGATGAGTTAAACACGGTGAAAGATACTTCAAACATCCCACTAATACTAATGAGTATGGGGAGGAATTAAGTACCATCATTGTCATTAAAAAATTAGTATCAGACAAACTAAAGGCAAATAAGTCCCTGGCCCTGATGCTTTGCTTTTTGGGTCCTAAAAAGAACTAAAAGGATAGTGGGTACATTTGCTGTAATTTTCCAGAAAAAAAAAACTTGGATCCTGGGCAAGTATCAGAGAATCAGAAAATTGCAAAAAAAATGAAAAAGTAAAAAAAAAGTGGTTAGCCTAACATCTGAAAAGTATTGGAATCAGTTGACAAGGAAGAATAGCACAATATTTTCAAATTCCAACCTAAACAAGCAGACCCCTTCTCCCCCCATCCTGTTTCCTGTTCATTAGTCAATTCTTTATCCATGCCAGTATACTACCTCCAACACTGTGGGCTTATCTATGACTTGACTTTTTGTGAGCAAGCAAAACCAACATGGCTTCACAAAAGGGAAACTGTGCCTGACTGATTTATTAGTGGTTTTCAAGGAAGTCTCAATCTGAGTGGGGATCGAGGGGAACCAGTAGATGCATCATGTTTGGACTTCCAGAAGACACGATACCTCATCAAGTCATAGATAAGCCCACAGTGTTGGAGGTAGTACACTGGCATGGATAAAGAAGTGACCCAAGGTGGGGGGGTAGGAGGGTGGGAGAAGGAGTGTTCTTTTTCAGATTGTGTGCAGTGGGGTTCCACAGGGATCAATGCTGGGACCACAACTACTTACAATATATATTAATGACTTGGAGGAAGGATACAAACATGCTGTAACCAAAATTTGCAGACAACATAAGAATAGGTGGACAGGCAGATTATGAGAGAGATACAAGCAGTTTACAAAGAAATATTGTAAGGTTAAGTAAGTGGGTAAAAAGTTGGTAAGTTGAGTAGAATGCAGGATAAATGTGAAGTTGTTTACATTTGGAAAGAAAAACAAAAGAACAGAATATTATTCAAATGGAGAAAAAGGGCAGAAAGCTGCAAAACAAAGGAACCTGAGGGTACATGTATATGAAGCATGAAAAGCTAGCACATAGGTAAAGTAGATATCCAGAAGGCTATTGGAATGTTGGCCCTTATTTCAAGGGGGTTGGAGTAGAGGAGTAGGGAAGTCTTACTGCAGCTGTACAAAGTGAGCAGTTGTGGTCCCCTTATTTAAGGGGACATATTGTTTCATCGAAGGCAGTTCAGAGATGGTTCGCTCGGTAGTGTCTTCTGGGCAAAGATTAAATAGGTTGGGACCTGACTCAGTAGAGTTCAGAAGAATGAGAGGTGATCCCATTGAAACATATAGGATTCTTAAGGGGCTTGAAAGGGTAAATGCTGAGAGGATGCTTAACTTCTCACTGGAGAGTCCAGGACCAGAGGGTATAGTCCCAGAATAAAGACTAAGACGGAGATGAAGGGGACTTTCTTCAGGGGATTTAGTCTTTGGAACTCCTTGCTACAGTGAGTGGGGCAGAGTCCTTGTATACATTTAACGCTGTGATAAGATTCTCCATCTATAGGGGAATCAAGAATTACAGAGAAAAGGGCAGGAAAAAATGGACTTGACGAATGATGGATCAGCCATGATCCCGCTGAATGGGGAACAGGCTTGAGGGTCGAATGGCCAACTCCAGTTCCTACTTCTTATGTTGATCAATCCTGGCAGCTTCTTGAAATGACTCAGCTGTTTTATAAATACAAGGTATGTGTTGGGAGTTGGGGCAGGGAACTCCCACATTAGCAATAAATTAGAAAATCAAGTACCGCAGACAAGTAATCCATTGTACATAAAGTCTCACCTCCATTAGTAAAGGTCGTTGTCCAATGGCTGCTATTCCTTGCAGGGCATTCACTTCAGCAACAAGCACTCTGTGAAGGAGCTAGAGGTAAAACAATCCACAATGAAAATATTAACAGCATTAGGTTGCACTGAATTACAAAACAACAGAAGATGGTATCTTGCCACCTCGTCTGAAGCAAGCAGACAAGTTATATCTTCTGACACATGAGGGAGGATAGATGAAATGGCAGCTAGTTCTAGGCAGTTTAGTGGTTTAGTGCCTTCTCCCAGGTATGTTGTAGCCAAGGCTCATGTATCGCACCTACCTGCCACAGATGGCAGCTAATAACCCCGAGAAGAACCCAGCCGCACCAAGCTGAGACCTTGACGAATGTTATATGGTTCAAAGACAATTGCTCCCTTAACTGGTGAGGACAACTGAGCCCGATTCTGCTTTAGATAGATCACTGCTGATGACCAACAACTTTCTTCAAATGGATGCTATGATTAATTACGTAATGCCGTGGTGAAGGATGAATTAAATTAGGCGACGGACAGGTCGTTATTATCCCCTCGGACTTAACAGAGAATAGTCAGTTTCTATCTAGCTACTGTCAAGCATGTGGAGTATCTACTCATGGAGCAGGAGAGTCAGTGTTTCGGGCATTCCTGATGAAGGCTTTATGCCCGAAACATTGACTCTCCTGCTCCTCAGATGCTGCCTGAACTGCTTTGCTTTTCCAGCACTACAGTTTTTGACTCTGATCCTCCAGCTCCCACTTTCTTCGAATAGCTGCTTATCTCATATCAAAATCCAATTCCTATTCCAAGTGCATCCTGTTAATCTGTCAAAGCCCCTGCCCATGAAGGAAGAGGAGAAAATCAAGATGCAAGAGGTGAGACAAGATCAAGTATGACTGTATATCAGATAAGGTGCAAAGCCAAAGATAGGTCGGCTTACACAGGCAAGGACTGAGGAAACAAATCAGCAGACCAAGGCTGATCCTGGGGAATGAAGTGGAAACCTCCATCAGAAGACCAATATACAGAACTATCCCAGAAAAAAAAAACAACTGACACTTTAATGGAAAAGCCACCTGGCTTGTTATTTTAATTGACTAGTAATTTGCAGAAAATATTTGGTGATTATAGAAAAATGTAGACGCCAACTTTACACGAGTTCCGGTGGATTATCACCCTGAGGGGTTGTTGGGCTGCTTGGTGTATGTGCTATTCAGTAACATCAAACATCAGACTGCCACCAAGAAAGGCACTCAGTCTTCAACTATTGGTAAGGGGAGGGAACTCCAAACATACAGGGAATGCTTGTCAGAGGGAGATGGTGTAGAAAAAAAAGCTAAAGATGGAGGAAAGACAGAGCTGGAGATGAGCGAGGTATTCTAGAACAGAAAGAATCGACACAAGGTAGAACAATCACAAAACAAACACTTGGGCGGGGACCATAAAATGCAGGCATTAAAACAGGACAGAGAGTGGAAATGCAAAGGCAGGGAATATAAAAATCCTTTTATATTGAAAAATACAATGGCATGGTGCTACAGACAGGAAACATTGAATGTGAATAATAGAAGGAAAAAGCAAGGAAGCTAAAAATGCTGATGCAACGTTGTACTCAATAGACCAGTTACCTTCACATTGCAGACGGTCTGGCCTTGCTGGTTGCTGTGTTCACATTTCGAGATGACTTGCTCAATCTGGGCACGATCAAAAAAATCCAGATGAAGCTCTTCTGGAGACTTCTGGCCGAAGTCAATTGAATCTAGAATACTGAGAATCTTTCGACGCACTAGATCAGAAGTAACATTGGGGATATCAATGCAGTATTTCAAATTGTTATTGTCAAAATCCACCCATCCATGAACAACTACTTGCACCTTTTGAACATATTTAATATAATACAATGCTCTGAGGCATTCACACAGGCATTACAAAAGATGCCATAGAGCCACATAAGGAAATATAAGGCAAATGACCAAAGCTTGACAGGTTTTACAGAGTCTTAAAGACAAAGATGGTGAGACTGAGCAAGATAATTCGAGGGCTCAGAGCCCAGAACATTGGAGGTACAGCTGCTATTGGCCGTGTGGTGAAGTTTGGAGATATTCAAGAATCAGAGGAGCAATATATATCCTAAAGAGGATTCTAGAATTGCAGATGATGAGAGTGATAGGGAGGGAGCAAGGTCAGAGAGGTGTATAAACAACAATGCACATTTTAAATCAGATCCATTGTTTGGCTGGAAATCAGTCCAAATCAGTGACTGATGAATCAATCTTCTGAGTTAGTACGTGTTAGGACACAGAAGCAGAGTTTTGGGAGACTGCAATTTACAGGCACTAGTTGGTAGGAGGCTGGCCAAGAATGCAGTATAGTAGTCATGCCCAGATGAAACAAAGGGAAGAAGGGCTGTTTCAACAGACCAGTTGAGGGAGAGATGAAATAAGGTCATGTAACAAAGGTGGAGTTTTTCCAATCACAGTGAGGGGGGCAGGATAGTGGTGTTCGGGAGGGAGGAAGTGGTGAGAGGAAAAAATGTCAATATTATTTCACGTGGGAGTCAGGCAGGGAGGTTCAGTGTTGGGTGGTTGGTTTGGTTGAATTGGGGTCGACTAAATCATAACATTATGAAGTGATATTGACTTTATGAGCACAACCGTGGCAAATGTGAACTATTTCATTTTGACCTGAAAATACTTCCTACATCGTTAAAATCTAGAAACAGGGGACAGCCAAAGAGACTGCGAAATGGCTTAGTACTCAGATCAGCAAAATGTCATGAACAAGTACACTAAGTCAATGACAGGAATACGGTGGTCCACAAACACTGATTCATGCAACTTACTGAATATTGATTTAATTTTCTCTTTATCTTAAACAAATGTGTCAAGTTCAAAACACAAGTGGAAAAGACTTTTGATTCAGAAATTCAAATACCTTTGGTGGTGGTGTCAAAATGCAGAAACCCAGTTACATTTCTTGTTTCTTCTTCCAGGCTCCCCTCTGCATCAACTGGTAGATAAAAGTAGGGTAAGCATGAGCTAAAAAAGCACATTTTGCAAAACACACAAAATTCATGTACAGCACCACTGATGAACTACCCAAATTCATCAAAAGAGGAGGAGAAAGGACTCAAATGAGACCACATCAGAGGACTGCTTTATCTGAAAACATCAAAGCCTTCTACCTCAAACCTATGAGCATAATTAGCTCTTTTTATGAATGGAGAAAAACATGACTCCTTGATCAGAACATATTTGATTTATCTGCTCTTAGGACTGGGGAAATAAAGAAAGGCTGCCTTCTTGTCATCTTTAGTTCTCTTGAGCTGACTGCCCTGAGCTGCTCTTTAGCAATTGCTTCTCTTTGGAGGCTTAATCAATATAGAGGAAGAAATATAGTAAAGTTGAAAGGTGGTGAATGCTTCAGAACATTCTTTTACAATGCAAAAGCAAAATATTGCAGATGCTGAAAATCAAAAATAAAAGCAGAAAAGACTGGAAATATTTAGGTCAGAGTCATTATGGAAGGAGGCCATTTGGCATATTGGGTCTTTGCTGGGTCTCTGTAAAGCCATATGCTCCATTCTACTACTCTATCCCAATAACAAACACATGCACTTCAAGAGTCCATCAATTTCCTTTTGAAATGACTAATCTTTCTGCATCTGGCAAAATCTGTGGTCAGAAACCGAGTAGGCCCGAAACCACATGGTTCAGGCCATTCAGCTTTCACAACCGCTGCTGACAAAAGGTCATGAACCAAAACACTAACACTATTTTTCTCTCACTGCAGATGCTGCCAGGCATGCTGAACCTTTTCAGCATTTTCTCTTTCCTATTTCTGCTGCAATGACTTTTTTTTGTCTTTATTCACTCACAGATTGTGAGCATCACTGGTAAATACTGACCCCTAATTGCCCTTCAACAGAGTTGCTTGGTGAACCATTTCAGAGGGCAGATAAGAGTTCACTACATAGCTATGTTCCTGGAGTCACATGCAGACCAGACCAGTGAAGGACAGGAGATTTCTTTCCCTAAAGGGCGTTAGTAAACAAGATGTTTTTTCCATGACCATAGTTCTATAGTCATCATTAGAGAGTAGCTTTAGATTCGAGATTTTATCAATTCAATTCAAATCCCACTAGATGCTTTGTTGCAGTTGAGGGTTCAAACATTTTATAACTAGTAAATTCTCAAGATGTGGGTTTTTGGAAGTGCTGATATTTACTAACCATTCCTAGCTGCCCCGGCACAATTAAGTGACTTGCTCAGCTAATTCAAAGGGCAGATGAAGACTCAATGCTGTTATCATGTAGGTCTTTCAACGCTAGACATGAAGCAGAACAATTAAAGAAAGAGCTAACTCCCTGTGGGAGCTGTAAAACAACACTGTAATCCAGAGAATGAGCTTTACCAACTCATAATTCACAAATCGTGATTCATTTTCTTCCATTCCAGCTGTGTCTTCTATTTATCACAGACACTAGCTCTTGGCCGGCGTAAAGTCCCATAGACTCTAGGTCCGGAACAGTATCCACCCCCAAGTAAATCAGGCAGGAATGACCATCAGGGGCTCAGGCAGCTTGATTTGCGCTCATCTTTGTTTCTCCCTTTTCCCTGACCCAATGCAAAAAGATCATTTCACAAAGCTTAAAAACTAGATATCACTGTGAATTACATTTCCCCAGAAGAGCATAAAATCATACTTAAATCAAATCAATTATGAATCGCACTTTTTTGAAAGAATATTATTGTTTCTGTAGACCAAATAGGGTCAGTGGATAAGAAAAACAGAGTCAAATGGCAAGTCATATAATCAGAGTTGCACAGCATAGAAACAGCCTCTTCGGTCTTCCTTATCCATGCCAACCAGATATCCTAAACTGATCTAGTCGTATTTGAGAGCATTTGGCCCATATCCCTCTAAACACTTCCTATTCATGGACCCCTCCAGATGCCTTTTAAATGCTGTAATTATACCAACCTTTGGCAGCTCAGTTCATACAAGCAACATCCTCTGCATGAAAAAAGGTGCCCATTAGATCCCTTTTAAAGTTTTCCTCTCACCCTAAACCTATTCCCTCTAGTTGTGGACTCGCCCAACACAGGGAAAAGACCTTGGCTATTCACCCTATTCCATGCCCCTTCTGATTTTATAAACCTCTAAGGTCATCCCTCAGCTTCCAGGAAAAATAACCCCAGCCGCTCCCTATAGTCTTGCGAATGTTTTCTTAACCCTTTCAAGTTTAACAAATTTCCTGCCATATTAACTATCCCTAATCAGTCCGTACCTTTCCCAATATATGTAAATACTATCCCTTAGAATTCCCTCCAACAATTTACCCACCACTGATATCAGGATCTATAGTTCCCTGTCTTTTCCTTAGATTAGATTAGATTAGATTACCAACAGTATGGAAACAGGCCTTTCGGCCCAACAAGTCCACAATGACCCTCCAAACAGTAACCCACCCAGACGCATTCCCCTACCCTATATTTACCCCTGACTAATGCACCTAACACTATGGGCAATTTGGTCTGGCCAATTCATTTGACCTGCACGTCTTTGGATTGTGGGAGGAAACCAGAGAACCGGGAGGAAACCCACGCAGACACGGGGAGAATGTGCAAACTCCCTACAGACAGCGCCAGGGAATCAAACCTGGGTCCCTGGCGCTGTGAAGCAGCAGTGCTAACCACTGAGCCACCATGCTATTCTACCATCTTTCCTAAATAATGGCACATTAGCCAACCTCCAACCTTCCAGTACTTCACCAGCGACTATTTATGAAACAAATGTCTCAGCAAGGAGTCTCGCAATCACTTCCCTAGCTTCCAGCAAGATTCTGCCACATACATGATCAGGGATTTATCTACCTTTATGCATTTTGAGATGTTCAGCACCCCCCTTCTGTAAGATGAACACTTTTCAAGATATCACTATTTATTTCTCTAATTTCTCTAGCTTCCATACCCTTCTCCACCGTAAATTTGGATATAAAATACTCGTTCAGTATTTCAACTATCTCCTGTGGTTCCATACATAGATGGGCTTTATGTTCTTTAAGAGGCCTATTCTCTCCCCATTACACTTTTGTCCTTAATGTTTTGGAGAATCTCTTTGGATTCTCCTTAATCATATTTGCCAAAGCTATTTCATCTCCGATTTCTTTCAAGTATACTCCTACTGCCCTTATACTCAAGGGATTCACTCAATCCTAGTTGTTGAAGAAATTTTTCAGATTCAGTACGTGGATGCACCAACTACAGCAGGAGCAAAACTTGACGATTTCTTTGGAAACAAGGTACAGTAAGTGGCGGAGCACTTTTGGGCCAGTGATCGCAATTCTCTGAGTTTTAAAATAGTTATGGAAAAGGATAGATCTGACCTAAAAGTTAAAGGTGTAAACTGGAGTAATGCATATTTTTACAGTATTAGACAGTAGCTTTCAAAATTTGAGTTGGGGAAGCTATGTGCAGGTAAAGGGACAGTTGGAAAGTGGGAGGCCTTCAAAAATGAGATAATGAGTGTACACAGGCTGCATGTTCCTGTTATTGAGAAGTGTCAGAAAAGTTAATAATAAATTCCATGTTTTATTCTCAATTCTCTATTACATACTTCTTCTAACACAGACACTTTATGGGCTTCAGTTGGCACATTCTAAAAAAAAATTCAAACCTTGTATAACTAGGACATTTTTCCTCTCCGAAGATCCCCCAAAATACACTCTCAAGTCAAGCAATTTTCACCGCCACCCCACTGGGAAACTGTTTCATGGACACCATCAGGTCATATATCCAATTAGCTTTTCTTCAGTGAGTTATGTAAACTATTTAGCTTGGTGGCACCTCAATCATTACAAGTGCTTTTCTCCACTCAGCAGCCCCATGCAGATAGAATTCAGATACAATGATTCAAGCAAACAATCAATTCTTTGCTCCTCCACACGAAGGATACGAGGTCAATTGTACACAGACCACTCCTTCCATCACGACCAGCCAGCCCCTCCAAGAGAAACAAACAACTTCAGCAGAAGGAAATTTAGAGCATTCATATGGCTCAGATCCACATTGGTCATGGATTATCTGCCCAGCCCTCCATACCTGTTTGATTAGATGAACAGAACAGGTTTGAATTGAAAACTCCTCAAAACAAAGGCACCATCCCCACATCAAGTATGGAGTTCACACATGGTGGGTTTGAGAGCACCTGGCGGCTCCCTGGTTTCAGTACAATGAAATTACAACACAGAGGAACCTCGATTATCCGGCATTCAATTAACCAAATTTCAGATGATCCGAACAAGATCGCAAGGTCCCGATGTGTTATCTGGCATCTATTATCCAGCAGTCAATTAACCGAATGAAATACTCCTTGCCTGTGTCCTTTGGATAATCGAGGTTCCTCTGTACTCAACAGTGGCCGAGTGCCACTTGAAATTGGCTTGTTTCATGAAACCAAACAACAATCTCAGTGATTCTTAAACAGGAGGCAGCCAGTGAGAGCAACATGTCAATCATATTGGGAGGCCTACAGCAGAAAAGGTTAAAGGGAAATTTTATACAGCATTCAAAATTATGAAGTGTTTTTAAATAGATTAAGGAAGGAGGAAATAGTGCCACCAGCTGGATGGTCAATCCTCTGATCAGACGGAGGTCATTAATTTAAGGTAGAACCCAATTGAAAATTAGAACTGATGATTTGGAATGCAATGCTTAAAAAGATGGTGGAAATGGATTAAAAAGCAACTTCCGAAATCTTAAATATTTAAGAAGGACAAAACAGCAGGCTCTGATAACATGAGAGAGTTTATTAATGTACGATTCTTTAAAGAGTCAACTTAGACAATGGGCCAAATGGTCCTACTGAGCTGTATGTTTGTGATCCCTGTACACATTCAGAAACACTTACCAGAGTAAGATCGCAGTGGCACATCATCAAGCAGCAGATGGAGGAGGCGCTGTGTGTGAGAACGCTGTCGATTCAGAGATGTCACACGCAGTTCGATCCCAGCAGTCTTCATCAACCATGACATCTGGTTCAAAGCTGAGATTGCATGGCCTGTGGAGAGGAATTCTTTCAGTTTTGAATGAAGTTACAATTTATTTTGACATACAAAGATAATGGTGAAAAAACAGAACATTGGGTTTGGATGGAACAGAGAACCAAGCTGCAATCTGAACAAGAGGGAATGAAAATAGGTGAGAGAGAGAGAGAGAAATTGGGGCACATGTTAAGAAAATATTTGCACCTTCTAAAGCGAAAGAAAATGCAAAACAGGGAAGAAGGAATAAACTTAAAATTATTGTCTACCTTTAACTGCAAAGGGAAGATGCTGGATCTGGGAGAAGAGAAAATCTTGGCTTGTTCTCAGGTATCGCATGGTTGGTCCAGAGGTATCTGAATATGCACACAATTGATAAATCACCTGGGAAAGGAGAAATAATACCACATATTTTATTTCGAATTACTGCATACAGTAATTGGGATTTTCAAAACTAAGGAGCGGCTCCACAATTCGCTTGTGCAATACTTGGCTCTACTGGCTCCTGAATAATGCTGACTCGGTGGGATATGATCTTTTGAGGTTTGTTGCCAATTCCTAGGTCATCTGGTGCGATGCAATCAATCAATTTCGAGAAAGACAACAAGTCATTCCACTCTGTGCAGGGCATCAAAGATGAATGACAGACTTATCTTTTTAGCAATCATAAATGTATGAGCTCAAGAACAGGAGTCACTAGCAACTCGTGGGCTTATTTCCTTTGCTCTTTAAGGTTGTTGACACCACCATTGACATGAATTTAGTTATATAACATAGATCAAAGATGGAATTAGGAGGATTGGTCATGGGGGGCACCAATCAATTGGGTGTTGGTACAGATCTTTTTGCAATAAGGAGCACCTTTACAGAGACATATTTCTATGCACATTTAAAGGAAATTTCTCAACTATAAGCTCAGAAACATAGCACAACCTTAAAATATATTTATAAGGCTCTGGCTTGGCTATAACTGAAACAACAGTCTTAATTCTGGACAGGACACTTGAGGAATGCCTTGGAGAGGATGTAATTGAGGACAGGCAATAAATGCTTAGCCAGCAATGTCCACACACCTTGAGCAAGAAACACCCATTCCCTTTCCAAAACCCCCCCATAAGTTCCTACAATGTCAGAATTTTTTTTCAAGTGGGGAGGAGAACAGAGCGGAGCATGACCAGGCCCATATTTTGGAGGGAGCCAGTGTTGGACTGGGGTGGACCAAGTTTAAAAATCACACAACACCAGATTAGAGTCAAACAGGTTTGTTTGAAAGCACTAGCTGGTGTTGTGTGATTTTTAACTTTGTATTTTTAACAATATGGGCCAAACAAAGTTTATAAGATTATTGTGTTTTAGCTTTATTTTCAAACTCAGTGGACTAACAAAGAGAGTCTACTCTGCATACTGCGCAACATTAAGCTCGTTTGTTGTTAAGTGGCAAAAGTCCAAGTTTTTTTTTACTGGGAAGATGGTGCAAGATGTTCACACCTGTAGACAATGGCAAAAGCATCTGTACTAACTGAGCAGACCGTCACCAAAGAAGATAATAAGAATGTCAGGTCAGGTAAAAGTTAAAAGACTTTTATGGTGATGGGGTGATGGGGTTTATAAAAGTACAGCTTAATATATTTGTTCAAGAAATGTGGACATTGCTGGTGAAGCAAACATTTGTTGCCAATCATCAACTGCCTGTGCTGGTTGTCAACATGGTGTATGCTCAGTGCCATCAGGAAAGGAATTTTGAAACTTTAACCCATGGCCAGTAAAGGGGCTATTGACAAAGTTCTAAGCTGTTTGACCTTGCAGGGGTATTTGCCTCTCTAAGCATCGCCACCAGAATTGTGATGGAGAGGTTGCAAGTGCCTCAGAAACCGAGCTAAACCATCTGGGGACAGCTCCTGGTAGGGTCATCCATGATGGTTAGGTCAAAGGGGAGGTTTCAAACAAAGCACAATCCATGAAGTTCTCAAATGGTGGAGCAAGTGGAGGATTACGGCTGAAGTTAAAGCATCACAATGGTTGCAAAACCGAATGAAGGCTTCAAGAGAAGGGCTCTAGATTAGTGTGGTGCTAGAAAAGCACAGCAATTCAGGCAGCATCAGAGGAGCAAGAAAATCGACGTTTCAGGCAAAAGCCCTTCATCAGATTCCTGCCAATATACCGGCCACTGCAGCGGACAGCTGGAACTGACAGCCGGAAGCGGCAGGTATAAATCACTATAAATGCCGGAGAAAACATCACAGAAGCGCTTCACAGGAGGCTCCCAAGCACTGGGGATGTCACCTAGACAGGGGACAAAACGTCTGCAACACAAATTCCCAGCTCAGCGAACAGAATCACAACAATACCATTGAATCTAGTGAAATTGAAGCAAGTGTTTAAGGGGAAAAAAATCAAGTAGGACTGGAGAATGATGTTTTCAAATCATTGTTACGCCTACAAAACAGCGGGCTAAAACCTCAAAAATTGGATTAGTTTAGTCAAGTTGTTAATTGGTACAGACGGATTGACTGAATAGCCTCCTCTTTGCCAGCACCTACGACTAAGTTATCTCTATCGGGATTATAACAATAATAAATACTCATTCATTCATTCGAGTGGGATGTGGCCAGCCAGCATTTATTGCCCCTCCCTAGTTGCCCATGAGAAGGTGGTGGTGAGCTGCCTTCCTGAACCACTGCAGTCCACCTGCTGTGGTTTCACTCACCATGCCCTTAGGGAGGGAATTCCAGGATTTTGACACAGCAACAGTGAAGGAATGGTAATATATTGCCAAGTCAGGATGGTAAGTGTCTTGGGAGTGGAACATATCTGCTGCCATTGTCCTTCTAGATTTGTCTGAGGATCTTTGGTGAGCTTTTGTAGTGCATCTTGTAGATAGTACACATTGCTGCTACTGAGTGTCGGTTGGAGGAGGGAGTGGATGCAGTGCCAATCAAGCAGGTTGCTTTGTCCTGGATGGTAGTTGGGGCTGCACTCATCCAGACAAGTGGGGAATATTCTATCACATTTCTAACTTGTGCCGTGTAGATGGTGGACAAGCTTTCAGAAGTGAGGAGGTGAGCTACCCGCCGCAGTGTTTCCAGCCTCTGATTTGCTCTTGTTATCACTGCATTTATGTAGGGAGTCCTGTGAGGTTTCTGATCAATGTTAACTCCCAGGATGTTGATAGCGGGGGAATTCAGGGATGGTAACACCAGTGAATGTCAAGGGGCAATGGTGAGATTGTTTCTTATCGGTGATAGTCATAGCTGGGCATTTGCGTGTCAAGAATGAGATTTGCCACATGTCAGCCCAAGCTTGGATATTGTCCAAATCTTGTAGCTTTTGAACACGGACTGCTTCAGTGAGGAGTCGCAAATGGTGCTGACTATTGTGCATTCAGTGAATATCCCCACTTCTGACCTTATGATGGAGGGAAAATCATTGATGAAGCAGCTGAAGATGGTTGGGCTGAAAACACTACCTGAGGAACGCCTGCAGAGATGTCCTGGAGCTGAGATGACTGACCTCCAACAATCACAACCATCTTCCTATGTGCCAGGTATAACTCCAATCAGCAGAGTTTGCACCCCTTGATACCCATTGATTCCAGTTTTGCTTGAGGTCCTTGATCAAATGCACCCTTAATGTAAAGGGCTGTCACTCTCACCTTCCCCCTGGAATTCAGCTCTATTGTCCATGTTTGAAATAAGACTATAATGAGGTCAGGAGCTGAGTGGCCCTTGTGGAACCTGAACTGGACATCACTGAGCATGTTATTCCCAAGTAGATGCTGCTTGATAGCACTGCTGATGACACTTTCGATCACTTAACTGATGATCATGAGTAGACTGATGAGACGGTAATTCGTTAGCTTGGATTTGCCCTGTTTTTAACATACAGGACAAACTTGGACAATTTTCCACACTGTCAGATAGATGACAATGTTGTAACTTGACTGGAACTCTTGATAAGGGGAGCAGTAAGTTATGGAGCTCAAATCTTTTGCAGGAACGTTGTCAGGACTGGCAGCCTTGACAGTATTGGCTGCCCCCAAACATTTCTTGATGTCACGTGGAATGAATAGGATTGGCTGAAAACTGGTATCTGTAATGCTGGGGACCACTGGAGGAGGCCAAGATGGATCACCCACTTGGCACTTCTAGCCTTATCTTTTGCACTGATGTGCTGGGTCTTTCATCATTGAGGATGAGGATAGTTGGGGGAGCCTCTTCCATGTGAGTTGTTTGATTGTCCACTCCCATTCACAACTGAATGTGGCAGGACTGCAGGGAGGGTTTTGAGAAGATTTGTAGCTCACGTTGTGGTTCGAGATGTAGGTTTGCTCGCTGAGCTGTAAGTTGCATTTTCAGACGTTTCGTCACCATAACATCTTCAGTGAGCCTCCAGTCGAAGCATTGCTGATGTTTCCTGCTGTCTCTTTATATGTTTCGGTTCCTTTGGGACGGTGATGTCATTTCCTGTTCTTTTTCTCAGGGGGTAGGGTAAATGGGATCTTAGTCAATGTGTTTGTTGTCTTAGGAAGAACATCACTTCGACTGGGACAACACATCCCTTTGAGGACAAGCCAAACAGAGACACGCCCAAGAATTTCTAGAAGCATGGCATTCCAACCGGAACTCTATCAACAAACACACTGACTTGGATCCCATTTACTACCCCCCTGAGAAAAAGAACAGGAAGTGACATCACCACCCCAAAGAAAGCCAAACATATTTTAAATAGAAAGTAGGAAACACCAGCAGTACTTCATCTGGAGGCTCACTGAAGATATTACCTAGTATGGTGATGAAACGTCTGAAAATGAATCTTCCAGCTCAGAAAGCAAATCTCCATCCAGGATTGCAGAGCTTAGATCTGATCCATTGGTTGCGAGATCACTCAATTCTGCCTATCACTTGCTGCTTCACACCTCATCTTAAGGTATGCCTGGTTTTGCTCCTGGCATGCCCTCCTGCACTCTCTATTGAATGCATGGGTTAATGGTAATGGCTGAGTGGGGATATGCGGGACCATGAGGTTGCAGATTGTGCTGGAGTACAATTCTGTTGTTGTTGATGGCCCGCAGTGCTTCTTGGATGCCCAGTCTTCAGCTGCTAGAGCCGTTGAAAGTCTGTCCCATTTATCATGATAATGCCACACAACATGATGGAGGTTATTCTTGATGTGAAGTTAGGACTTCTTCTCCACAAGGACTGTGTGGTGGTCACGCTTCCTGATTTGTAAGAGTGCCACTCTTACTGGCAGATTGATAAGGATGAGGTGATGTATGTTTTTCCCTCTTGTTGGTTCCTTCACCAGCTGCTGCAGACCCAGTCTAGCAACTATATTCTTTAGGGCCCAACCAACTCGATCAGTAGTACTGCTGCCGAGCCACTCTTGGTGGTGCATGTTGAAATCCCCCACCCAGTGGACATTTTGTGCCTCTGCCGACCTCAGTGCTACCTATGGAAAGGCACATATTTACCAGAAAAGGAACACAAAATACGAGGTATAAGAATGTGATAGGTCACCTTTCTCTGCCAGGATCTCTAAATATTGCAGCTAATAGATCTTCTCATTCTCGGAGCAGAAATACACCATTCAGCATTGAGCCTGCTCAACCATTCACAATTAGATTATGGCTGATCGGTACCTCAAATCCATTCACCTGTTTTATCTCCACAACCCTTCAGTCCCTTTCGCAACAAGAATCAATCAAACTCAGTGTAGAAATATAACGGCAGCTTAATATTAAAGATTTTTCAATGGGAAACCGTCACTAGCAAAGATTAACAAATAATAAGAGCAAAGCCTCAATTAAATAGATCCAAGTAAGCATCAAGTATGTGTCTAAAGTGGGGCAGGGAAAGAAAGTTCATTCCTACCTGATAGCAAAGCTCAGCCAAGTGTGGAGCTTCCTTGACTGCAAGGGGTCCATTCCTTCCTTCAGTACCCTTCTCAAGAATATTTAAAATGGAGTGAAGGCAGGTTCGTGGACAACCAAGAACACCTAATTTATGTTAAAAACAAATCCACGTCAACGTAAACTACAATACTATCTAAAATTGTTTAACTGTATTGCTGGGGGACAGTAGATTGACTGCAAGTGCAGAGAGCAGTGGTAGATGCGACAAAAGGAATAGAAAGACATGCTTGCAAGTGTTGTTCTCGACACGCATCATCATATTATTAAAGCATTAAATTCTATGTTCATTATCACAGTCAAAGCTTTTGTTGGGACGGGAAAATAAAGGCTATTTAATCGTGGTTGTTTTGAGTTTTTCCAGGTTTTTCAGCAGGTGTATCATAGAAGAAATTAAAATATTTAAAATTTCTAAAGGTGCAAATGTATGAAGAATAAGGTCAAAGTTGAAGTTACCTGGATCTTGCAGATTGGTGGCACTCACTGGCTTTCGCAGTTCATAACCCAGTAAATACAATGCCAGGTTGGGAGCTTTCAAGTCCAAGGAGTTGATCAACAAACTCAAGATATGGATTTTGGTGTCATGTCTGACCAGGGTACATTTCTTCTCTGTGACAATGCCTGTGATGAGAAAATACTTCTGAACATAATGATAACATTTTCCCCAATAACAGAGCCGTGTACTAGGACAGAGGCTAAAGATCACAACATTGGCAAAAGACACTGGGTTCACAGGACAGTGGAACAAGAATCATGAAAGTGAATCAAAGACTGGAGTTGAGTAAAAGCAGAAATGAACAGAAAACCAAGGAACAGCAGGAGACAAGATGGAGGGAGTCAGGAAGGAGAAAGAGCCAAGCAGTTGGAAAGGATTATTCGGCATAGGTTGAATTGACTGATGGTTACAGTATGCGCATATGGAACAAAAGACAATTGCAAATAAAGTATGAGGCAAGTGAACTAAACTGAATTTGAATATCCTGTGTAGGATATCCATTTTAGTAAAAATGGTAGCATATATCATTTATTTACAATTTGGAGTTGCACAGTCTTGTCAAACTGAAGACAAATTACATTTCTTCCCAAAGATATGAGGCTACAATGAATGACCTGCCAATTCCAACAGCAATCCAATTAAAAGGAGGTTAACTGGTGCCCTCCTTCACTGTTTTGAGTCTCCATATCACTCTCCCAGAATGGAACATACCGGTGTCAGCCTGAAGCATTTCTTCAGCTCCTTCACTGTCCAAGCAGTCCACAAAACCAGACATCAAAGTTTCACTGACAGTCTACAGAAAGCACAAGAGTGAATAACTGTTAGTAGGACACAATCCTCTTCTTCAGCATGAATGTATGAATATGATGAATAGTTCATATGAATAAATACCCAAGATACAATTTTTATCCTTCTGTTACAGACACTTTCACTGACACATGAAATCTTACAGCTGGCAAAAGAGTAACTGTTGGAGACTGAAATAACAAGAAAATGCTAGTAATACTCAGCAGGTCAAGGAAATTCAAAGGTGAAAGAAACCAAGTTGACATTTCAGGGTAGTCATTTTTCATTGTTTGCATCAGCCAGAATGAAGTATTTCCAACATTTTCTGCTTTCATTCAATTTCTGAAACATGGGGGAAGCTGCTGCACACAGGTTTGGAATTCATACATTTTGGTTTCACCAGTTGAGAGATGATTTTCATATGGACTTTGGAAAACCAGCATGAAGGAATCCCCAGGAGAAAGTGAGGACTGCAGATTCTGGAGTTCAGAGTCAAAAAGTGTGGTGCTGGAAAAGCATAGCAGGTCAGGCAGCATCCGAGAAGCAGGAGAGTCGTCGTTTTTGGCATAAGCAAATTAACACGGACATTTATATAAACCGACCAACTCCCATAGCTACCTAGACTACACCTCCTCCCACTCTGCCCCCTGTAAAAACGCCACCCCATATTCCCAATTTCTTCGTCTCCACCGCATCTGCTCCCAGGAGGACCAGTTCCAATACCGAACAAACCAGATGGCCTTCTTCTTCAAAGACCGCAATTTCCCCCAGACGTGATCGACGATACCCTCCACCACATCTCCTCCACTTCCCGCTCCTCCGCCCTTGAACCCCGCCCCTCCAATCGCCACCAGGACAGAACCCCACTGGTCCTCACCTACCACCCCACCAACATCCAGATACATTGTATCATCCGTCGTCATTTCCGCCACCTCCAAACGGACCCCACCACCAAGGATATATTTCCCTCCCCTCCCCCATCAGCTTTCAGAAAAGACCACTCCCTCCGTGACTCCCTCGTCAGGTCCACACCTCCCACCAACCCAACCTCCACTCCCGGCATCTTCCCCTGCAACCGCAAGAAATGCAAAACTTGCGCCCACACCTCCCACCTTACTTCCCTCCAAGGCCCCAAGGGATCGTTCCATATCCGCCACAAATTCACCTGCACCTCCACACACATTATTTACTGCATCCGCTGCACCCGATATATTGGGGAGACAGTCCGCCTACTTGCAGAACGTTTCAGAGAACACCTTTGGGACACCCGGACCAACCAACCCAACCACTCCGTGGCTCAACACTTCAACTCCCCCTCCCACTCCACCAAGGACATGCAGGTCCTTGGACTCCTGCATCGCCAGACCATGGCAACACGATGGCTGGAGGAAGAGCGCCTCATCTTCCGCCTAGGAACCCTCCAACCACAAGGGATGAACTCATTTCTCCAGTTTCCTCATTTCCTCCCCCTCCCACCTTGTCTCAGTCCCAACCCTTGAACTCGGCACCACCTTCCTAACCTGCAATCTTGTTCCTGACCTCACCGCCTCCGCCTCCACTCCCACTCAGGCCTATCACCCTCACCTTAACCTCCTTCCACCTATCGCATTTCCAACGCCCCTCCCCCAAGTCCCTCCTCCCTACCTTTTATCTTAGCCTGCTTGGCACACTTTCCCCATTCCTGAAGAAGGGCTCATGCCCGAAACATCGATTCTCCTGCTCCTTGGATGCTGCCTGACCTGCTGCACTTTTCCAGCAACACATTTTCAGCTCTGACCTCCAGCATCTGCAGTCCTCACTTTCTCCCATAAGCAAATTGTCACAACATTCCTTGCCAGTCTTCAAGCCGTT
This sequence comes from Chiloscyllium plagiosum, assembly GCF_037043375.1. Classification (NCBI taxonomy): domain Eukaryota; kingdom Metazoa; phylum Chordata; class Chondrichthyes; order Orectolobiformes; family Hemiscylliidae; genus Chiloscyllium; species Chiloscyllium plagiosum. The sequence goes on from NW_028270157.1 coordinate 70,115,046, forward strand.
GAGGGCTGCCAGACTTTTCATGGGAGGTTAAAACCTGGGACTCCACACAAATCAGTAACCAGTCTTCCTAATTTCATGTTTGTGGTTAACCAGGAGATACACCTGGTGTGACCTGCTGTTCGTTTCCAGGGTGGGAAATATGTTCCAGTAGACACAATAGGATTTCAGGATTGTGAGAGTTTTGGTGTTCTGAGTCAATGGAAGTGCTTTAATGGCCGTCAATACATGATGTTCTCTGTGGAAGATGTTTTCCTCCTGACCATTAAGATTTTCAATGCCTGTGAGCACAGGAAGCCACTTAAGCCGTGTTGGTCTCAGTGTTCCTGAAATAATATTGTGGTTTCCTAAAGCTGGATGTCTATCACGTTTATGTGGTGGCTTCTGGGCCAAGTTGGGCAGCAGTGCACTGCAGTCAGCCAGACAAGGGTGTATGAAACAGCCAATAGTGTGTCAGCTCTTCTGCCCAGCTGGTAACCATCACATTCTCGTCTTGACCCGTTTAAAATGATGCCTATTATGTGGCATTGGGGCATAGGTAAGTGGCGTGATCTGCACTTGACAGGACATGAAATTTGTCTCCTTGGCCTTTGCTTTGTTCAGGTGGAGGTTGAAGTCTCCATTTTCTGGAGACGATTTCCAGAGAAATTGCATCATCCACCAGAGTTTTCTCGATGCTCTGAAATCCGAGCAAGTCGTCAGCATATGAGGTGTGACTCTATTGAAGAAAAGTCTCTGGTACATATACTCAAGGACTGGTTCCTTTGGGATTGGGTAACATGGGTTGAGAAGTCAGTCAGCTGCTGGTTTTGTGTAGGAAGGTTCACACATTTGGGAATCATGGAGTTACTTAGTTGTTCGGGTTTCATCCAGCAAATTTTGAAGAGTTCAGCAGCATGTCTGAGCATTACACTGTCACGGGTAAAGAATAAGTCAACACAGGCAATACCTGCCCTCTGGAAACTAGCCTCAAAATATTAGGATAAGATCTTGAGGGGACATGATTGGGTGGATACTGAAAGGATGTTTCCTCGTGTGGGAGAATCTAGAACTAGGGGCCAACTCACTTCACTGTTCATATTTTTGTAGGTCTACAGCACTTGTGGTCACAATGAAAACCTGCCTCTCATGTGCACAGTTCATCAGTTCCAAGGTAAGACACAGTCAGTTAGGTGGGAGGCTTTGTGGGGCTCCTTATCACACCGGAGGTGATGCCACCTTACAAATAAGCCACGCCCTTGTGATTTCAATTAAACCTCTGTCCTGTGACTTCTGACTTTGTTCACCCCAGTCCAACACCAGCACTTCCACATGATGGCTTTAGATTATTGACTGCATGGAATGGGACAATAGCTATTGAGTTAACATATGGTTTGCCTGACTTAGCAAAAGCCATTATTTCGGATGGACACCACACACTGGGAACGTTGTCTGTGCTGTGGATGTTGAGGAACCACTTTGCTTGCCACTTACCCAAAGTTCTTCAGGGATTCTGTGCAAGTTGCATTGACCCCTGCTGCTTTGCCTGACCTGACATCCATCAGGGCATGTCCAGTCGCTCGTGAGGGACTTGAGAAGTCCCTGGGGCAGCCTTGACAGATTTCATTAGTACTGCTTTAGCAATTAGTTATCTTCCCTTTTGTTTGGTATCGGAGTTTATTTAATGCTGTTAAGTGATGGAATTAGTGCAGGTGCTGGGCTGCTAATGTGGTCGATGCTCTGCTGCTCCCAAGCAGCCCAAGGGTTTCTGCTCTTTCAGTTCAATTGCCTGAAGTCAATTTTCTCCGCTGTCTATCACAATCCTCCAGGGCATTCTTCTTGCAGGGAATCAAGACAGTCGTCGCCACATCAGGATATTCATTTCCCCTGTAATATTCCAGGAATTATCCACTTAGCAGGGTCTAGCATTGTAAAATTTTTTTCTGAAACTCCAGGGAACAAATTTGGTAGTTACAATTTTGGGAAATTGAGTGAAATGGTTGCAGTTTTTGGGGAGCTGCAGCAAGTGGTTGCCAAGTATCTTCTGTTGGTATGCCAGCCGCTCCCACCCCACCAAACTGCAAAATGGTTTTGACCTTGTGATTATGGATGTAGATCGAAACGAATACAGGAGAGTTGTGTAATGTTGAGAATGGGGGAAATATAGGCAGCAGTCATCAAGGGCATTTCTGCAATCATGAGTGGTGAAGCAATAAGATTCTTCCTCCAACTGGCAGAAGAGGTCTGAAACTATCATGTGCTCTCTCATGAAGAGAGTTTCCCAAGCAGAAAACCTGCAAATTAATGCCATCAAGAGGGCACGTGAATGCCAGCCACACAGCTCTTGGTCGAAGAGGTTAAAACTGACTAGAATTTTGGATGAGAACAAGTTTATATTGGATGGAAGATCGGACAGTACTGGGGAAGCACCATATTGGTAAAGATGCAGTGTAAAACTCTCCGCAATTTCTAATACAACACACTTAATTTAGGCACAGTACTTGTTACGTACAACATGAGGGATTAGGTACAAAGTAAAGGTTTCCCTGCAGTGCTTTAAGTAACCCAGTTTTAAAATTGTGCCAACTACCACATTACTGTAATATTCTTCCAAACAAGCCATCTTATATTTTCACTGAAGTGAAACTGACAATTTAAGGAAACCACTGCATGATATAGATTGTTTTACTGTAATTTACCCAATTGAAACTGAACTGATGGAAGTAAGCAGGCAGCAGGAACAATTATCTCGTCGGCCTCAATTATTTTATGCCCAAGTACAAAAGGCAAAGTACTCATTGTACTCTGCAGTTTTAGCATGAATTCACAATTTAAAACAGACACAGCTATCAGACTGTGGCAATACACATGCAGGGACAATGTGTGAAACTCATGGGGAGTCTCCAGCTGTACATGGCTTGGGTTTTTAAAAAGATTGTCACAAGGTTGTACAACTCACCTGATCCTGAGTGAAGTCTCCGACGAGCTTCACCTGGATGTTTGGATAGCGCGAGATGTAGCAAAGAATCTTGGCACTTTCAAATGCCAGGTCAGGGTTGGTGTTTCCATGGCTCAAGTATCTGTGGAACAGGAGGAGAAAGTATGAGAGATAGAAGAATCCTTAATGCAACATTCAAAAAAACCAAATAGTAAGAGGGACGTCAAAGGGAACAGAATTGAACAGAAATAATTAACATACAATAGCCATGTAGGAGGTTTTAAAAACATAAACACACATTTCTTTATTCATTCTACATCCCACGGAGTGAATGCAGGCTTAAGACCGAAATCTGTGATGGTGCGGGCCTCGGAAGGTGACCAAGATGGATCATCTCCTCAGCATGTCTGACTGATTATGGAATAAAAATGCTTCAACCTTGACTTTTGAATTGAAATGATGGTTGCTGCTGCAAGCATGGAGAATGGGGATCTGTGGACCAACGGCCTCCAATTGGCTGTTTAATTCATGACAGGTGACGGCAAGACTGAAGAGTTTTGAAAGAACTATCACATGCTGCATCTATTTTTTGTAGATATAATCCTGCGATGTAGGCTACTAGGGTGAAGACATTACCGGTTGTGTTTGAATACAATTCCGAGATGATGGCTTAGAGTACTTGTTTGTTTAAATGCATATAATTCAGCACAACAGGATGGAGCTTTTCCTCAGTGTAGACAGGTCTTTTATTCCAGAAGGACTATTTGTGATCACTCTCACTAATACAGCCATGTGCAAATGCACCTGCGACAGGTAGCAATGCTAACAATGAGAATCCAATATATTTTCCTTCACATTGGCCTGCCACCTTCAGGCTCTGTTCAGAAGTAGCATCCTGCAGGACTCCACCAGCTCACTCAGCAGTTGTGTGACTGACAACCTCCTGATGGACATCCCCAACACAGCATATTCTGTGCCCTTGCTTACACACCGTGCTTTCTCCATGTGATGTTCAACATGGAAGGATTTGGTGTGTAGGTTGATGAAAGCCAATATATGGTAACCAGCAGATTTCCTTCCCCATCTTCTGGCGTCCAATGTTCTCGTGCAGGATTTGAAACGGGACTTATTGCATAAAGGGAAGAAAGGAGTGGTTGGAGCTCAAACGAAACAGACCATGAACGAACAGGTGGAAAGATGCAGCACGCTGCAGTGTGAGCTTTCTGATGCCCTGTGGAAGGTCGAGGAGAAAGAGAAGGAAGACGCAAGGATTCGTGAGACCATCGCATCTTGGAAGGAAACATTTGAGGTGGCTCAGCAAAAGTAAGTTCAGAGAGATGAGCTTATTGCATGCTTAAAGAAAGAGCAAGAAAAAGCCCAAGCTGAGCTGTTGGGAGAAAAAGGCCAAGAGCAACGAGTGAGAGACGAGGATAAACCATTTGAATGATGAGGAAGAGAAGAAGGCGGGAGCACTGTAATTTGTTGGATGTCAAAAGAAATGCAGAATATGAAAGAGCAGAAAAAGGATGTAAATTGATGATATAAATAAGAAGCACAGAAATACAGAAAGTTGTGATACAGACTGAAAAAATAAATTAAGAGGGGCAAAAGTGGCATGAGAACAAAGTAGCAGCAAACCTGAACACAAATCCAAGAGTTCCTGTCAGCATGTAAAAAGCAAAACAGTAGTAAATGGAGGACAGTCATAGAGCTGTACAGCACAGACACAGACCCTCCGGTCCAACTTGTCCATGCCGACCAGATATCCCAACCCAATCCAGTCTCACCTGCCAGCACTTGGCCTATATCCCTCCAAAACCTTCATATTCACATACCCATCCAAATGCCTTTTAAATGTTGCAATTGTACAGCCTCCACCACTTCCTCTGGCAGCTCATTCCATGTACAAAACACCCTCTGCATGAAAACATTGCCCCTCAGGTCTTTTATATCTTTCCCCTCTCACCCTAAACCTCTGCCCTCTAGTTCTGGACTCCCGTACCCCAGGGAAAAGATTTGTCTATTTATCCTATCCATGCCAGTCATGATTTTATAAACCTCTATAAGGTCACCCCTCAGCCTCCGATGCTCCAGGGAAAACAGCCCCAGCCTATTCAACCTCTCCCTGTAGCTCAAATCCTCCAACCCTGGCAACATCCTTGTAAATCGTTTCATAACCCTTTCAAGTTTCACAATATGCTTCCAAGAGGAAGGAGACCAGAATTGGGGAGCCAACCAGAAACCAAATTGGGATTTACAGAGGCAGGCAGACATACTAAAGGAATGCTTCGTACTTGCCTTTACAAGAGAAGACACTCTCAAAGTCAAAGTCAAAGTGAAAGTTTAAATAGCTGAGACACTAAAAATTGTTGAACAGGATGAAATGAAAAGTTGGGTCAACTTATGTTGTTAAAACACCAGAACCTTATCAGGTACATCTGTGAAAACGGAGGGGACAGAGGGTAGAAATTACAGAGGCACGAGCCACAATCTTTTAATCGTCATCACAGAGTCATAAAGATATCCAGCATGGAAACATACCCTTTGATCCAACTCATCCATGCTCACCAAATATCCTAAATTAATCTAGTCCCATTTGATAGTATTTGGCCCATATCCCTCTAAATTCTTTCATGTTTTCTTTCTTTCTTTCTTTCTATTCCATGCAGATGCCTTTTTGGTATCCAGTCTGGTAATTGTACAAATCTCCACCATTTCCCCTAGCAGCTCATTCCATACATGCACTTCTTGAAGAAGTTGCCCTTTAGGTCCCTTTTATATCTTTCCCCTCTCACCCTAAATCTATGCCCTCTAGTTCTGGACTCCTCCACCCCAAGGAAAAGACCTTGTCTTTATACTTTATCCATGCCCCTCATGAGCCCCAGCCTATTCAGCATCTCCCTATAGCTCAAACCCTCCAACCCTGGCAACATTCTTGATTATCTTTTTTGAACCCTTTCAAGTTTCACAACATCCTTCGTATCGGATCGAGACCAGAAGTGCACACAATATTCCAAAAGTGACTTAACCAATGTCCTATACAGCTGCAACATGTCCTCCCAACTCTTATACTCAATTAGTTAGCTCAGTATGCTGGATACTGGTTTGCTAATGCAGAGTACTGCCACTGGTGTGGCTTCAAATCTCCGCTGTATTTAGCGTGAAGAATTCTCAGTCCCAACCTCTTCCATCGCTGGAGACATGGTGACTGGAAATTAGCTAACGTGGTACCAACTATTTAAGAAAAGGTGGTAAGGAATAGCCAGGGAACCATGACATCGGAGGTGGGAAAGTTGTTGAAGGGAATCCAGAGGAGCAGGATTTACATGTATCTGGAAAGGCAAAGACTGATAAAGGATAGTCAGCATGGCTTTGTGCATGAGCAATAGTGTCTCACCAACTTGATTGAGTTTTTTGTAAAAGTAACAGAGAGGATTGATGAAGGCAGAGCAGTTGATGTGACCGATGTGGACTTTAGTAAGGCATTTGATAAGGTTCCTCATAGTAGACTGGTTAGCAAAGTTAGATGAGATGGAATACAGGGAGAAATAGCCATTTGATTACAGAACTGACTTTTCAGATTGGATGCCTGTGATCAGTGGTGTGCAACAAGGATTGGTGCTGGATCCACACCAAAATTGGAGGTGTGGTGGACAGTAAAAGGTACCTCCGAGTACAAAGAGATCTTGATCCGTTCGGCTGAGGAGTGGCAGATGGAGTTTCGTTTAGATAAATGTGAGGTGCTGTATTTTGGAAAGGCAAATCAGGGCAAGACTTGTACACTTAATGGTAAGGTCCTGGGAAGTGTTACTGAACAAAGAGACCTTGGCATTCAGGTTCCTTCAAAGTAGTGTCACAAATGAAGGAGGAATTTAGTGTACTTGCCTTTATTGGTCACTGCATTGAGTATCGGTGTTGGGAGGTCATTTTGAGGCTGTACAGGACATTGATTAGGCCACTTTTGGATACTGTGTGCAATTCTGGTCTCCCTCCAATAAGAAGGCTGTTGTAAAGCTTGAAAGGGTTCGGAAAAGATTTATAAGGACGTTGTCAGGTTAGGAGGGTTTGAGCTACAGGGAGAGGCTGACTAAGTTGGGACTCATTTCCGGAGTGTAGGAGGCTGAGAGGTGAGCTTACAGAAGTTTATAAAATCATGAGGGGCACAAATAGGGTGAATAGCTAAAGCTTTTCCCCCAGGGGAGCCGAGTCTAAAACTAGAGGACATAGTTTTAAGGTAAGAGTGGAAAGATTTAAAAGGGAACCTAAGATGCCACTCTTCCACGCTGAGGGTGATACATGTATGGAATGAGTTGCCAGAGGAAGTGATCGAGGCTCATTTAATTATATTTAAAAGCCATTTGGATGGATACAAAGTTTGGAAGGGTTCGGAGGGATATGGGCCAAATGCTGGCAAAGGGGACTAGATTAATTGAGGATATCTGTTGACATGGACAAGTTAGTCCACAGGGTCTATTTCCATGCTGTATAACTGTATGACCCTCAGGTTAATGTCTCTCTCTCTATCTCTCTCTCTCACACGAGAGAATAGACCTGTGTTCTGATAATTCACTGAATTAAATTCCATCAAAACCATGTCCCAGAACACTGGCCATTGGATTACTAGCCCAGTGACAACAGCACTACATCACTGTTCCTCCCATTGTCACACATGACCCCTTGATGTCTCAGACTGCGTACTTCCCATTTAGACAGAATTTCTTTTGAATATTTCTGAGTGCAGCTTTGGTCTCTATATGATTAAGTTATAATTCTGTTTCCAGGGATGATCTGGTCTTTTGATCGAGATTGTAGTTGAATGTGTAGTAACAACTCCCTGCACATCCCACTTTCTGAAAATGGGAAGTATCTGAGGGATGAGAATCCACCTTCACCGACAGCACAGATTACATTCAACATAATGAGGTTGTCCCGATCACAGCCACCTCCTGTCAGAGCACCACAGGCGAGAGAACACAACAAGCTACTATATATCACCACAAGGTCCTACAGATCATTCTGTGCTTATACAGATCATGTTGAGTTCACATCGATCACACTGACTTTCAGTCGATCAATCAAGAGCCTGTAGGTCACATCGAAGTCCCATAGGTCACACAGAGATCCCATTGATCACACCGTAGTCACCAAGATAACATTGATCACACAAGTTCCCAGAGATCACACCAGAGTCCTGCAATGCACACTGAGCTCTTCTCGATCACACAGAGGTCTTGTAGGTCACTGAGATTCTGTAGATCACACTAGGATCCCACAGGATCAAATTGAGATCCTGTGTTCACACTGCAGTACTGAGATCATATCAAGATCCTGCAGAGTACACCAAGGTACCATACATCACAGAGATCTTGTCGGTCACACAGAATTGCACTAGATGCATACAGTGATGCATCTTCTACTCCTCCTCCTTAACAAATCTCCTGGGATTAAGGACGTCTATCTTCCATGATGTGAAGGTGCCAGTGTTGGACTGGGGTGGACAAAATCAGAAGTCACATGATACGAGGTTCTAGTCCAACAGGTTTATTTGAAATCACAAGCTTGCAGGGCAATTTCGACCTTGTCTACTTTCCAGTGATGAGTAATGTGTCCTGAGCTAACTGAACAGCCCAAGACTGGATCCACACAACCTGCAAGAGGCGGAGGGGTGGTGTTTGAAGGGGAGAAGATGCTCAGGATTTTGCTCTTTCCGTTGTTTTCATCTGTTCTCCACATGGGCCTGTCACAGACACTCGAGACAGTTGTATATTCTCAGGCACAAGATTCCCGAGAGTGTGTGGGGATTGTGCATTTCCGCAGGGAGGATTTGAAGATGTTTTTGTCTGTTGTCCCAATAACCACTCATCATGATGGAGCTCCAAGTGGTGAGCTTGGTGTCAAATTCATGTGTCAGACATTTGGACAGAGTGGCTCAGGTAAGGCATTGCTTAACTGTGATCAGTGTCTTAAATGGCAGGGTGTTCGCCTGAGAGAGGACCCTTATACTGGAGATTCTATCCTGAGAGAGGACCCTGGTACTGGAGCATCGGTCCTGAGATGGGACCCTGACCCTGGAGCATCTATCCTGAGAGAGGATCCTGATACTGGAGCGTCTATCCTGAGAGAGGACCCTGATACTGGAGCTTCTATCCTGAGAGAGGACCCTGATACTGGAGCGTCTATCCTGAGAGAGGACCCTGATACTGGAGCGTCTATCCTGAGAGAGGACCCTGATACTGGAGCGTCTGTGCTGAGAGAGGACCCTGATCCTGGAGCGTCCATCCTGAGAGAGGACCCTGATACTGGAGCATCTATCCTGAGAGGGGACCATGACCCTGAAGCGTCTGTCCTGAGAAAGGACCATGACACTGGAGCATCTATCCTGAGAGAGGATCCCGATACTGGAGCGTCCATCCTAAGAGAGGACCCTGATACTGGAGCGTCTATCCTGAGAGAGGTCCCTGATACTGGAGCGTCCATCCTGAGAGAGGACCCTGATACTGGAGCGTCCATCCTGAGAGAGGTCCCTGATACTGGAGCGTCCATCCTGAGAGAGGTCCCCGATACTGGAGCATCTATCCTGAGAGAGGACCCTGATAGTGGAGCGCCTGTCCTGAGAGAGGACCCTGATACTGGAGCGCCTGTCCTGAGAGAGGACCCTGATACTGGAGCATCTATCCTGAGAGAGGACCCTGATACTGGAGCGTCTGTCCTGAGAGAGGACCATGACACTGGAGCATCTATTCTGTGAGAGGTCCCTGATAGTGGAGCGTCTGTCCTGAGAGAGGACCCTGATACTGGAGCGCCTGTCCTGAGAGAGGACGCCGATATTGGAGTGTCTATCCTGAGAGAGGTCCCTGATACTGGAGCGTCCATCCTGAGAGAGGTCCCTGATACTGGAGCGTCCATCCTGAGAGAGGTCCCTGATACTGGAGCGTCCATCCTGAGAGAGGTCCCCGATACTGGAGCATCTATCCTGAGAGAGGACCCTGATAGTGGAGCGTCTGTCCTGAGAGAGGACCCTGATACTGGAGCGCCTGTCCTGAGAGAGGACCCTGATACTGGAGCGCCTGTCCTGAGAGAGGACCCTGATACTGGAGCATCTATCCTGAGAGAGGACCCTGATACTGGAGCATCTATCCTGAGAGAGGACCCTGATACTGGAGCGTCTGTCCTGAGGGAGGACCCTGATACTGGAGCGTCTGTCCTGAGAGAGGACCCTGATACTGGAGAGTCTATCCTGAGAGAGGACCCCGATACTGGAGCGTCTATCCTGAGAGAGGTCCCCGATACTGGAGCTTCCATCCTGAGAGTGGTCCCTGATACTGCAGCGTCCATCCTGAAAGAGGTCCCTGATAGTGGAGCGTCTGTCCTGAGAGAGGACCCTGATACTGGAGCGCCTGTCCTGAGAGAGGACGCCGATATTGGAGTGTCTATCCTGAGAGAGGTCCCTGATACTGGAGCGTCCATCCTGAGAGAGGTCCCTGATACTGGAGCGTCCATCCTGAGAGAGGTCCCTGATACTGGAGCGTCCATCCTGAGAGAGGTCCCCGATACTGGAGCATCTATCCTGAGAGAGGACCCTGATAGTGGAGCGCCTGTCCTGAGAGAGGACCCTGATACTGGAGCGCCTGTCCTGAGAGAGGACCCTGATACTGGAGCATCTATCCTGAGAGAGGACCCTGATACTGGAGCGTCTGTCCTGAGAGAGGACCATGACACTGGAGCATCTATTCTGTGAGAGGACCCTGATACTGGAGCATCTATCCTGAGAGAGGACCCTGATACTGGAGCGTCTGTCCTGAGAGAGGACCCTGATACTGGAGCATCTGTCCTGAGAGAGGACCCTGATACTGGAGCGTCTGTCCTGAGAGAGGACCAGGACACTGGAGCATCTATCCTGAGAGAGGAACCCGACACTGGTCCATCTTTCCTGCCAGCGTGTTTGCAGAATTTTGAGAAGTATCACTGGTGATGTTTCTTAAGGGGTAAGAGGTGTTTTCTGTCCATTGTCCATACTTTTGACAAGTATAGTGGATAGGTAGGAATGGGCTATGATGTAAATACTATATGTAATCCAGAAATATACAAAATATCAGATTGAGGTCTATTCTGCAGGAGCGATGCAGCTCTGTTATATATACACACAAATATATTGTGAAATTAAAAGCAGTAATGCCAGTTAACAAAGCAATTATAGTGTACTGGGATTTATTTTGAGAGGTTTATACTTAAAAACAAATGAAGTTATGTTCAATTTGAAGGCACGTGTTCAGGCTACCCTCTACTTTCATTCATTAAATGGGATTTAGACATCACTGGCAAGGCCAGCATTTATTGCCCATCCCTATACAACTGAGTGGCTTGCTAATTCATTCCAGAAGGCAGTTAAGAGTCAACCTCATTGACATGGGTCAGAGTCAAGTGTCAGTCAGACCAAGTCAGGTTTCTTTCCTCAAAGGACGTTAGCAAACCAGATGAGTTTTCTGCAGTAATTGCTAATTACATTCACACCATTACTCAGACTAGCTTCTTACTGCAGATTTATTTACCTAATTGAACGCACCCTCTCCAAAGCCAGCACATCCTTCCCACCGTAGGGGAATGGAACTGTGTACAATATTCCAAATTGGCCTGATCAAAGTTTTATCCAGCTACAACATGACTTGCCAACTGTTATATTCAATGCCTTGACCGATGAAGGCAAGAATGATGTATATCTTCTTTCATATTCAGGAGGCAATTGACTTGGACTCCAGAAGTTGTCTGTATATCAATGCTCATAAGAGTCTGACCATTTACAATATACTTTCCTCTTGCATTTGACCTCCTCCAGTTTCATTTTAAAAACTGTTTTGAAAAATAATTTTCCAATCAATCAAAATGGGTAAATACATTTCCCAGCATTGTATTCATCGATCTCTCCATGCAACCTCTTCACTGCTGGCATTCCCATCACACTTTAGTTCAGCAGAAAATTTGGATACTTGACCGTTGCTCCCCCATTTTAAATCTTGAACATTGAGTATAAAAATCTGAGTCCCAAACGCTATAATGGTACCATGTTTAACTTACTAATTCCCGATTGCAGTGACACACTATGCATCAGAATGAGATCCTAGAATAAAGACTTGCATTTTGTCTTCATAAACTCAGAATGTTACTGTTTTTACCTAATTCAGAATGTTACAGTCAATGCAGCAATTTTGGAATGCAGGTCCTCATCATATATTAAAATACATAACATTAACGAAGCAAGATATATCACAGTGAATGATATAGGGACATTGCCAGAAAATTGGAACTGAATGTCACATCCTTATTCAAAAAAAAGTTAGGCCAAGCTCAGGCACTACAGGCAAGTCAGGTTAACCCCAGTGCTGGGAAAACTACAAGAACGATAATCTGCAACAAAATAAATAATTATCGGGACAAATAAGAATTATTTAAAGCAGGTCAATGTCAGTTTATTGAGGGCAAATAGTATTTAATCAACATAACTGCATTTTTTGATGAGATTAAAGTGCTGAAGGCAATGCAGGCAAATGAAGAAATTCAATAGAAGTATCACATAGCAGTCTATGAAGTAAAGTTAAAGGCCGTGGAGAAGAGACAATGTCAGCATTAATACAAAGGTAACTGAATGGTACAAAGCAAAAGAAAAGACATTAACTTTTTTTCTTACAATCTTGAGGAAGGTATTGGTGGATTCCTCAAGGGAATGACACAAGGACCACAACTTTTCCTGTTCTATGTACATTGACCAGTGGACAATTACAAAAGTTGCAGCTTTAATAAAATTTGACAGTATGGTAACAATGAAGAGAATGACAGACTTCAACAGGACATAGGTAAAAACAATGACTGCAGATGCTGGAAACCAGATTCTGGATTAGTGGTGCTGGAAGAGCACAGCAGTTCAGGCAGCATCCCAGGAGCAGTGAAATCGACATTTCAGGCAAAAGCCTTTCCGGATGAAGAGCTTTTGCCCGAAACGTAGATTTCGCTGCTTCTTGGATGCTGCTTCAACAGGACATGGACAAACAAAGCAAAGCCAGAGAGAAGTGGGGAGAAAGTGCAAACTCCACATAGACAGACAGTAGAATTGAACCCAGCTCCCTGGTGATGTGAGGCAGCAGTGCTAACCACTGAACCACCATGCTGCGAAAGTTTGGTGACAACTGGACTGGATACATTGCATGAGGGATTTCAGTTGGAAAGGCAAGAGTCAAGAAGTTGGACTTTTGCCGCTTAAAGCAGAGAAAACTGAAAGGAAATTTGACAAAGGTATTAAAAACAACAGGGCACTGGACAGCAGACAGGGAGACACCGAACCCCAGTGGCACAAAGATCAAAACCAAAGTACACCCATTTAAAGTGAATGGTAAAAGAAACAAAGGCAACAGAAAGCAATTCAGATCTCCAATGTTCTGCTTGAGAGTGCGACAGATTCAATAGTGGCTTTCAAAATGGAATTGAAAAATTTATCTGGAGAGAATGCATTTGCAGGGGTACAGGGGAGAATTTAAAACGGTGGAATGAGGCCGATAAGTTGCTTCTGCAGTAGGCTGGCAAATGGCCTCTTTCTGTGCCAAAAGAAGAATAAGGACAAGCAATGAACTAAAACGGACAATGTTAAAAGGATACATGAAGAGAGAGATCTGGGAACGTATGTGAAGTTGGAAGACTTGTTAAGAAGGCTGTTTAAAAGGACAAAAAAAGTTTGCACAAAAAGCGACACACTTCCAAATCAATCTCAGAATTATTCCACTCTATCTTGTCTGCACTGGCTTTCCAAATGATCATCATGATTGAGTGTTGTTCTCCTGCCTTTTTCCCATTCCTTCGATTGAACTTGCCTCTATCACACTGCCCAGCAGTGCATTCAGCAGCTTAAAACAAAAGGTTCCCTGATAATACGCAAGGCTGATTACTCAAAAGATTTACTCTGGAGTACTAGCCCAACATTTACCTTGCAAAATAACCTACATATGTGGGGTGAGAGAAAGTATCCTATAGTGAATACCCTGTACTTGAATTTATAAATAATCTTGTCAAATTGCAATGTCTCAGAAACACTTCACAATATTAGTTAGCTGTGAAGTGCTTGACAAAATGTGAAGTGTTTGATTTTGACATGAGCAATTACTTCAAAATAATTAATGCTGCAAAACATACTTTTAAAAGTAAAAAATACTTAGCAGGTCAAGCAGTGCCTAAAAACACTTCAAATCAATTTAAGTTCATAACCAGGAATTCGCATTGCGCAAACACTTGCACGCGGTTATATAATTGGTATAGCTGCAGTGAGAAGTCAGATTTTAACTGAGTTTTCACATTATTAAAAGTACATATAGAAATTTATGATACCAAAATCAGAGGCATGGTAACTTACCGAGCAATATTGACTACATGGTCAGCCTTTTTGGTGCGTGGGTTGATACCTTGAAGCAACTGTTCAAGGGGTGTGGCTATGACAGAGGAATGGCTTTCTCTCAGCCAATCCATGAACTGGTTCTCCTTCTGCAGGGCCAGCTCCAAAAGGCCCAGGGAATATTCCACTGCTTTCTCCAAGTGCTTTTTACCTGAGGCATCAGCAGAATATGGTCTGTAATTAATAACATTCCACAGTACAGTTGCTTTGAGAACTAAACTCCTAATACATTTTGTCATAGAGATGTACAGCATGGAACCTTCGGTCCAACTCGTCCATTCCAACCAGTTCTCCTTACCTAATCTAGTCCTATTTGCCAGCACTTGGCCCAAATCCCTCCGAATCCTTCCTGTTCATCTACCCATCCAGACGCCTTTTAAACGCTGTCATCGTACCAAACTCCACTACTTCCTCTGGCAGCTCATTCCATACATGCACCATCCTCTGCATGAAAACGTTGTCCCTTAGATCCCTTTTAAATCTTTCCCCTCTCACCCTAAACCTATGCCCTCTCGCTCTGGACACCCCCAACTTAGGGAAAAGATTTTGTCTATTTATCCTATCCATGCTGCTCATTATTTTATAAACCTCTATGAGGACATCCCTCAGCCTCCCATGCTCCAGGGAAAACAGCCCCAGCCAATTCAGCCTCTCCCTATAGCCCCAACCCTGACAACATCCTTGTAAATCTTGTCTGAACCCTTTCAAGTTTCACAACATCTTTCCACCAGGAGGGAGACCAAAATTGCACGTAATATTCCAAAAGTGACCGAACCAAGTTCTGTACAGCTGCAACATGACCTCCCAACTCCTGTACTCAGTGCACTGACCAATGAAGGAAAGCATACCAAATGCCTTTTTCACTATCCTATCCACCTGCAGCTCCACTTTCAAGGAATTATGAACCTGCACTCCAAGGTCTCTTTGTTCAGCAACACTTCCCAAGGCCTTACCGTTAAGTGCATAAGTCCTGCTCTGATTTGCCTTTCCAAAATGCAGCATGTCACATTTATCTAAATTAAACTCCATCTGCCACTCCTCAGCCCATTGGCCCATCTGATCAAGATCCTGTTGTACTGAGGTAACCTTCTTTGCTGACCACTACACCTCCAATTTTGGTGTCATCTCCAAACTTACTAACTGTACATCCTCTGTTCACATCCATTGTCATTGATGGAAATGACAAAAAGCAGTGGACCCAGTACCTATCCTTGTGGCACTCCACTGGTCACAGGCCTCCAGTCTGAAAGGCAAACCTCCATCATCACTCTCTGGCTTCCAACTTCAAGCCAGTTAAGAGTCCAAATAGCTAACTCTCTCTGTAATTCATGAGATCTAACCTTGCTAACCAGTCTACCACGAGGAAACTTGTCGAACCCCTTAATGAAGTCCATATAGATCACGTCGACTGCTCTGTCCCCATCAATCCTCTTCATTACTCCTTCAAAAAAAAACTCAGTCAAGTTTGTGAGACATGAGTTCCCATGTGCAGAGTCATGCTGACGATCTCTAATCAGTCCTTGCCTTTCCAAACACATGCACATCCTGTCCGTCAGGATTCCCTGCACTGAATCCCTAGGTTCTATCATAAACAGAAACTCAGACTGCTAATATGAATTAATTGCAGATGATTGACATCAATGAAGGAACAGAATAAAACATAAATCAAAGCCAAATCCAAGAGCTCACAATATTTTAAGGCATAAGAATCTAGCAAATCAAAAGTGCAACACGAGTGTGAGACAGTCCGTATTAAAGAATAGACACAGCAATAGGCCGTGTATAGCTGACAGCCCAGCATGGTGATGCTCACAGTTCATCAGATGTTAGAGAAGAAACTTCTGTTCAATACGAACCATCCTGTAACACCACAAAGCAGAACACTTGTAATTTCTGTATTTATTTCAAGATGATTAAATATGTTAAGTCATCACTGGGCAAATTCAAGTTCAAGTTGCTGATTAATGCCACAACAGCTGTCCACTCATTTGGAAGTGGTCACTGAACTATTAGTATGGAAACAATATTCCAAAAACAATAAAAACAAAAGAACTTCTAAAACCATAAAGACAGTTAACATTTTGACTCTTTGCCGAAGTGACCCTTTATCAGAACTCACAGAGAGAGGGGGGAGTTGAAAGAGACGGTGGGGGGTGTGGGCAGAAGAGAGAAAGGGGGGAAATGTAGAAAGAGGGAGAAGGGCAAGAGAGTGGGGGAGAGAAACACAGAAAGAGATAGCAAGTGAGAGAGAGATATACACACAGACACAGACAGCGCGCGCGAGAGAGAGCGAGAGCGAGACAGATTGGATGACCGCTTTCCCATGTATCTATACTCTGTCTGAAAATGACACTGACCTTCCAGTTGCCTACCAGTTCTACAACACACTATCTTCTCATGCCAACATATGTCTCAGGCCTGCTGCAACGCTCCTTACCAAGGTGACAGATGGGGGCAGAGAAGTAGACCTAAGACCTTTGAAAATGTGCTGCATGGTACCCTCGCTAGTAAAGTTAGATCACATGGGAGAGCTTGCCAATTGGATATAAAATTGGTTTGATGGTGGAGACAGGGGTGGTGATGGAGGGCTCTTTCTAATTTATATAAGTGATTTGAATGAGAATGTTGGAAATACAGTTAATGAGTTTGCAGATGATACCAAAATTAGATAGTTTAGTGAACAGAGGATAATCATCTAAGATTACAAGGGATCTTGATCAACTGGGTCAATGGGCTGACGAGTGGCAGATGGAATTTAATTTAGCTAAATATGAACTACTGCATCTTGGAAAGATGAACAAGGACAGGATGTACACAGTTAATGGTGGGGCCCGAGATGCTGTTATAGAATAGAGAAACCTAGGGGTTCAGGTACATAATTCTTTTAAATTTACATCACAGGTAGACAAGGTGTTTAAGAAGTCATTTAGCACACTTGCCTTCATTGCTCAGACCAATGAATGTAGAAGTTGGGACATTATGTTGTGGTTATACAGGATGTTGGTGAGGCCACTTTTGGAGTATTGTGTACAGTTTTGGTCACCCTGCCACATGGAAGATATCATTAAATTGGAGAGGGTGCAGAAAAGATTTACAAGGATGGTACCAGGACTGGAGGGTTCAAGGTGTAAGGAAAGGCTGGATAAGATGGGACTTATTTCACTGGAGTGTTGAGAGATTATGGGGTGACCTTATAGCGGTTTATAAAATCATGAGGGGACTAAGTAATGTGAATAACAGAAGTCTTTTCCCCAGGGTAGGTGAGTTCAAAACTTGGGGGCATATTTTTAAGGTGAAAGGAGAAAGATTGAAAGAGCAAAGAATATTGACTAAGAGGGGAAAACTGTCTAAAGCAAAGACTATTGGTAGTTGGGGAGATAAATTATCACATCTCAGTGGGCTACCAAACTGATCTGAGTGCATGCACACAAGATATTTCTCTTTGCCTACCAGGAAATGGTGCATAGGTGTCCAGCAGTTTGACACCTTCCTCCAAAAGACTCAGACAAAGGCCCAGCATTGGGGAGTCATTCAGCAAATGAAACATTAAGTTGTATCCTGGAGACTTGTATGCAACCACCATCTCTCCTAGGAATCCAAGAAGCAGAGTAATTAATCTTAACATTGCACCATTGACTTTCAGGATTGGATATTGTGTAGCTGTACAGATTACAAGAACCAGATTAACCTCTGAATGGATTTCAAGACACAACTATAATTCAGTTACTACTGCAGGTGTCTTAAATGTGGTCAATTTGGTTCCATCATATTTTGGATCTGGTACGGAATTTCCTTTCGTGAAGTTGTTTGCTGGTGATTTCAATAAACACAGACATATGGGGTAAAAGTCTTGTTCTGGCTCCTGGTCCAATGTGAAACAGGATTTGGTAATGCCAACAGGTTGTCGTGGGAATGGCACAACAGTAAGCTGTACCTGACTAAACATTAACTCTTATCAAGTTGCTACACTCACGCATTGCCACCATAGGCCAAAGAACAAAATGCAAACAATGTCACATCATCTCAGTTTAGACAAAGCTGATCTTCTGAGTGCAGCTACTCTGACATGTTGATATGAACGCTGATACTGGGTATCAGCGAGGTGGTCCACTCCTTTACCTTCATCAGTATAAAACTGACAAAATGGGAGAGGAGGGAGGGTGGATGTCCAAGTCAAACGTCACTTTAGAAGTAGTTGACGTAGGCAAACAAACAAAAGTTCTCCTAGTTGGAAGCCTGAACCCACTGAGTGACACCTTTGACGGCAATATCCAGGACCTATCATTTACCTTGAAGCTCCACCATTTGGTCTGTGAAATCTTCTGGTCGGGGTTCATAGTCTCTCAAAAGCTTATGGAAAACTTCAAGCACAACTTCAGCCACCTCCCACTGCGGAATATCACACATACGAAGAATTAGAATTGTACAAAGTCCATGTCTGCTGTGCTGCAATACAGGGTTCAGTAGAAGAACATACATAAAACAAAAAGAATCAATATTGCTTCTAAAAGAACTGAGGCTATTTCTCACTTTTTCTGCAGCTCTTCTATACGCTCTGGTTGGAAAGCGAAGAAACACAGAGTCCCTAAGGAACTGAAGATATGGGTCAAACCCTGGAGGACGAAGTCCTGCTCCAAGGTTTGTGGGGAAAGAACTTTCGACCAGCGTACTTATCAGACAGCAAAATGCTCTGGTGAGAGGATACTCTTCACTGCGAGATTCAATTTCATTCAACTCCACCTGAGGAGAAAAGAAAATGAGAGAATGTGACCATCTGAAATTAAACTCAAAAAGTTAAAATCATATAACATGATGACAATCACATGCCTCATTAACTGTCCAGAATCTTGGGACAATGTATTGACTTATTTCCACACCCCATCTCAATTACTTCATCAAATTATTGTTTTCAGGAGTATTTCCAATTTCCTTTTGAAAATTCCCACCCTTACCAGGTAGTTCACTCCAGATCATAACTCACACTCACTTCATTCTTTTGCCAATTATGAAGCAAAAACAAAAACTTGCATCTAAGGGGGTGGTATCTTCAGTCACACAAAAAAAATCTCAAGCAGCTACACAAAAACTAAATCTGACAAAAATGAGATAACGATCTGCAAAAACATATTAGGAAGGTTGAGCACAATGGTGATCAAAGTGATTAATTTGAAGGAGACCTTAAATGAGCAGAGCAAAACCAAGAGGCTGCAGAGTACACATTCCAAAGAATAGGGCCGAGATCATTCAAGATATTATTGCTAATGATCAGGACAAGGAAGAAATGATGCATAACAAGCCAGTCAGAGGATCATAGTTTTCGGTAAACGCAAAGTTGGAAGAGAATCAATGACATCCTCAATACTTATGTGGCTAGTCTGGTTCACTTGAAATTCTGGTTAATGATAATGATTTTGATGTCATTTTGTTTTTGGTGTTTTTGAGGAGGGCTGATATTCAGTGATGATAATGGTGTTGAATTTCAAGGAGAGATGGTTACATTGTCTTGTGTCAGAAATGCATGTCATTGCCTGGCACTTCAGCAATACCAATGAATGTGAAGATTTATTATTGCACACAATTCAGACTGCAGAGTTTTGAATGACCTGAATTTTACAGCTGGGAAACAGCAGGTTTGATGGGAATTGGATTCACACAGTTCCGAGGTGACAAGGACACAGATGAGAGATTCTACAATTTGGTAATACATTAAAAAAATTACATCACACTGCCAATCACATCTGTACATCTCCGGTGGTTTAAAGAATAAACAATTTATCACACTGACCAATTTTGAATACAAACAATAGACTTAGTGTAAATTCTAACTAGTTTCCACATAATCAACATGACTCAAAATTATCTCCTAAGTCTCAACGTAAAAGCCCCAAACCATTTGAACCTTTTGAACCTCTGTGCCAATTTTACAATTCGTCCGAAATCATTGTTGCATCATCTATTTTTACTTCATACACTAATCATCCAAAATGTCGCTACAATTCTTACAAGAGATACCACAGCAATCAACATTAAAACCCATAAGTTTTAGTTACGGAAGGGATCAGCAATAGGTGCACGTAATTTAAATATCACGTTCTCTGAAAGCAGTGAATCCCAAATTCCAGGAGACTTCAATTTTCAAAGCAAGGGTGGGAAGGAGTCAGAAATCCAATTACTCCAGTTAAGCGCCTTCTAAACTGTTTGTTAATGGGCTGGGAGGGTGAGTACAGAATTTTAAGTCTGGCACTGGGTGAATTTGAAAGTGAGCACAAGGCTGAGCAGCTCAACATGGGGAGAAATAAAAGAGGAAAATCAGGATGTGCCTCTTTTTGCGCCAGACTGTGCATATTACTTCTCATTTGATCGTTTGGGTACTTTTATACTTAGCAATGCTTTCGGCTCTAATTTGGCACTAAAATGACCTATGGTCCAATTAGTGCAATTACATATCTAAGTAATATCTGACGAGTGATGCAGTTCCACAGGGGCTCATTTATGAAATCATTTTGGTGTGCTCCCAGCCCCAATTTGAAAACTAAGCCCCACATATCTTCCAAGAACATTAAGGTCAGGCATCAAAACAATCTAATACAATTCCCAAACACTTACAAGAAACAACATAATGTGCACTTTGTAATGGGACGTAATGGCACCTACTGATCAATTCCAATCACTATGATGAGAATCGAAGTACAAGTGCAGTAATTGATCCACACAAACTGAAGTCTTTGCAGGATTCACAGATCACTGCCTAATTTAGTGGTGGATATGCTGGTCAGCCTGTGACATGGGTCAAAAAGTGTGGCGCTGGAAAAGCACAGCAGGTCAGGCAGCATCCGATTAGCAGGAGAGTCCTGTGACACGGATTCCCCTGCATCTGCACAAGCAACTGGCTGAAAGATTTTAATCATGTGTGCTGTGACCAGGAGAGGAAAAAAAACTAGCCCAATAGCATCTGAATCAGGGATAGTTGGAGGCCACTCAGCCTTTCCAACCTGCTCCGCCTCTCACAGATGCTTTGATTATCTGCTTGCTCATCAAAAATCTACCTCTGTTCAAAAAAAAAACTCGATTTCCACTGCCTTTTTAGAGATAGAGGCGAAGGAAAAAAAAACATCTTGCTTTAAATGGGTAACCCTACAAGACAATGGCTCCTCATACTAGATTCTCCTACAAGAGAAAACATCCTTCCAAAATCCTTCCTTTCAAGTCGCCCCAGGAACTTATAAGATTCAACCTGAGAAACTACTTTTTCATTCGTCTTTGTTATATAATGGATTACTTACCTCAATTCCAGTGTCTTGTCTCTGACTCGGACTTCTAACTGTCTGCAACATCTGAAAGATGAAAACAATACAAATGGTCTCAGTTCAAATTCACTGCCTCTTCAGTGTTGAAGCCCAGATCTTCTCAACACCTTGATGAGTTATTCCCAAATTCAATACTTTTTCAGTGTTACCTACCTGCGTATATTCCAGTGATTGCCAAAGTGAAGCAGCAATCTCTGGTGATTTGCCAAATGCTGCCAGCGTCTTCAGTATTTCAGCTTTTAGTCCAGGTGGGATGCTGCATTGGATCAAGCCCAGCATAACAATTATAGGTGTCCACTGTGGATGCTCACACAAAGCCAGACGCGCATTCTCACTCTGGAAGATACAATTTGTTAAAGTATAATTATTCTTTAATAGATCCCAAGCATCATTTGCTGACTGTCTTTAAGTAGCCTTGAACTGAGTGGCTTGCTAGGCCATTTCAGAGGGCAGTAAAGAACCAACCACTCTGCTGTGGGTATGAAGTCATATGCAAGCCAGACCAGGGAAGGACAACAGATTTTCTTCCTTGAAGCTCATTAACGAGACAGATGGTTTTTAATGATCAGTGATAGATTCATGTCGACTATTAAAAAGACCAATTTTCTATTCCCAATTACCTGAATTCAAATTTCAGCAGCTTCTCTGATGGGATTTGGCCCCATATCTTCAGAATATTAACCTCTGCTTCTGAATTGCCCCCAAAGTAAAGCAATTTAAGCATCAGAAGGGCCTTTGTATACTATGGCTCTCCTCCCCTATCCAGACCCACTCCCCTAAGAAACTGCTAGAGACCAGTCAGACACCAGTCATCCTCATATGATGATTATTCAAGTGCAAGGCTAAATTGCAAGTTTTAACTGACGATACAATAGAGGGATTTTGAGCCAAGCTTGATGTGAGTCTTGACCAACACAAGTGCACACACAGCATGGAAGTGACATCAGAACTGGGAGGCTGAGGCCAATGATGGTTCTTTCCAGAGTTACTCTGATAGCTCAGCCAACAGGAGAACAGAAATCACACCCTGGACCACAGCTCTCAGTGCTTCACACCATAAAGTTCATTTTTTATTTTCCTACTTTAGTACTGGAAAAAATACAGACCAGCAGCCATTTCTGCATGAGCAATAAATGAAGTCTTTTTGCTTTCAACTTCAGCCAGAAGTTCCAAATGGATGCTCCATCTCGTCTTCCTCTGGAGATCTCTGACATTACAGACACCAGTCTTCAACCAATTCAATTCACTCTTTGTGGTACCAAGAAAGTGGCTTAAGGCACTGAATACAGCAAAAGCCTTGGGTCCTGACAACACTGCAGCAATGGGTCTGAGGTCACGTGCTCGAGAACATGTCATATTCCTAACCAAGCCATTTTAGTTTTGACAGAGACAAGCAAATGAATTAAATTGGCCTTTCTTCCTTTGCATTCACAACACAGTAAAATGAAAGCCTTCAAAGATGCTCAAAATTGAGCCCAATGGTTCGTAATAAGAATTTGTGAATACTCAATTCCAGACACCAGTTTGTGTTTTAAACATGAAAAAAAGTGGTTTCCACATATGCATTGCTGATAGTTTTGCTGTTGATTTTTTGAAGATGTCAATCAAGGTCAGCTTTTCAGTCACCCAGACAAAAGCAATAATGCTTATAACTCAGTTTTCTATTCTCTGAGCTTCAAAGAGCTGCTGATGGGAAGTTAGGCAGGGAGCTTTCAAATCTTCTTGCTGTAGCATTAACAGCAAAATTCATTTTCCCAGAAAACACCCTCCAAACCAGATTCAAACTCTGGCCATTCCCTGACAAACATCTCGTACCTAAGGTCCCAGTTACCATTCAACATCTGCCATCTACTTAAGCTCAAGGTCTTCTCCAGATTTGCTTGAACCAAATCTCAGGTACTGACTTTGATAGTAGTCAGTTGCTGCTACCTGTATAAATCCAGCACTTCCTGGACAAAATCCAGGTTTGGGTCGACAAGTGGCAAGCAACATTGATGGCACACAAGTGCCAAACATTGCGACCTCCAGCAACAGAACCTCACCATCCTCCATGCTGTACCATTGCTGAATAAACCATTATCAATGTCCTGAGAGGTTACCACTGAACAAAGACTGAAATTGAATAGTCACATAAATTGCTAGCTGCAAAAGGACGGAATTCCACAGCACGTAACTTACTTCCTACCTCCCTAAAACCCGTTCACTATTTACAAAGCATAAATAAGGAAAGTGATAAAATACTGCCCACGTGCGGTTCCATCAACACTGAAGCAGCTGGACACTATCCAGGACAAAGCATTCTGCTCAAAGAGCATCCAATCCATGACGGTCAACATTCATTCTTTTAACCATATCTCATCAACCATTCTCAAGAGCAACTTGGTAAAGCAACAAATACTGGCCAACCCACAACGCAGGTGATGCTGACATCCCACGAGCTCATTAAAAAAAAAACTGATGTACAGCTAGTGCACACCATCCACAAGATGCACTGCTGCAACTTACCAAAGCTCCTCCAAAAGCACTTCTCAATCCCACATAATCTACAATGGAGAAGAGCAACAGCTACAGATGTATGGAAACACCACAACACTATCACATGACCTGCAGGCTGCCCTCCAGCCACTCACCATTCTGATTAGAACTATTTCTTTACTGTTGCTGGGTCAAAATCCTGAAACTCCCTTCTCATCAGCACAGTGGGTGCCTACGAATCCAAAGGCCTGCAGAGGCTCAAGGTGGCAGTCACTACCACCTCCGCCAGTGTACATCCCATGAATGAATGAAAAGAAAACTGAAAAGCCAGACAGTTATGTGGGTAGAACAGGGGAGTTAAATTAACTGGATAGCTCTTTCAAGGAGATTGTAAAGATACAATAATCCAAATTACTTCCTTTAATACGGTTTGCTTCCAAGAAACCTTCAGCTAGTGAATACAAGAGGGAGCCTACTTGAGTGGTATAGATTACTACGAAACCCAAGTGGTGTCTTCATCCCATGAAAGCAAGTACAAGTTTTTTCATTACCTACTTCATGCAATGTAATTGCAAATTTTCCCTTACTAACACACTATTCTCAAATCAGTTAGATTTTACAAGCAAAGCACACTTGTACTGCTTGTGCTTGCTGAAGCTACAATTAAATCAGCTGACATTTTTCACATTAAATACCCAGACACAGCAAAATCAATGGATTATAAAATTATTGGCAGATGCAAGTTTCGATGCGACTTGCACCTCATTACTGGTGACTTGTGTCAATGGTGTAGAGTCACATTGTTAGGCACATTAATGAGCTAAATGCAAGCATTTCACCCGTGGAACTTGAACTTGCTTTAAACCAGTATGGAACTGGTTTACAGTCATTTGGAACCCACTTTTGAACAACGTTGGGCTGCATCTCCAGGATCCAAAAGTAGAACTGAATTTATAAACATTGTATAAATTTCTCTGAACAAGCACAGAGAATCAGAGTTCACTTGTAGCAAGATAAAGTAGAAAACAGAACTAGGTATAATACTAAAATTAGCACAGAATGTTTCACAGCTTTTTATCATGAATAAGTTGTTTTCTTATACTAGTATATTATTACTGTTGTCAGCATCAAAATGGTCTTTTTTATGTGTTTTTGTGAATTAGTTCAGTATCACATTTTGTGAACACAGATTAAGAAACTGTCAAGCCAACAGGATGGCTTGGTCAGTGAAAAGCTGGGCCCAATCTGCACTGAGATAATTGACCTTACCAAGGACAGGCAGCTACCTGTGGCCTGTTTTTCATTAATCACTGGGATGGGTGGAGAAAAATAATGGCCAGACTGCATCTGATCCAAAGAAGAAAGAAAGAAATTGGTTTTCATTGCTCTCGATGGGAGATATCAAGGACAAGGTACATTACCCATTTGACGATGCTGCCTGTAAGTTGAAGGAAGGCGATGAGGCCATCCATTTCACGTTGTGTTATGCCTCTCAAAGGCATGTGTCTGTACTGAATGGTGTCTGTGCTTGGAATATCTCTTCTTAGGTGCTCATGGTACAGCATCAGTGAGTGGAAGAAATGTTCCCATGATACAGGGTTGCCTCCGACTACCTGGATATTCTCTACTGCAAGGAACAACAACGAAGATTTAATCTTAAAAAATGTCATTTGAACTCTTCCTTTTTCTTCATCATCCAACTGTCCCTCAATATACGAGGTTGTGACTCCATAGATTCAAGACATTCCTCATCAGCAAAACAATTTATTTGTACTTCTTTCAAATGATTACACTATATTTGCTGCCCATAACATAGCTGGTTTCACAATGAGGAGATCTACTATAGATTGTTTCACAAAGCAAGCACCCCAAGTCCACAGGCTTGACCCCAAATTTCCAATATTCTGTCATTTTAATTCTTCACCTGCTCAGAAACTCTGTCCTCTGATGCCTACTCTCTTCAAATAAACAGTTCATAAGAGCCTGAGAAAAGGCATTCCATCTCTCTGCTTTGGAGTCTTCTGGATCAAAATTTTAATAATTTCAACTCATAGCCACGATACCCTTTTCTTGGGCAGCATCTGATAGAACTATCTTTGGTTTCTTTTCTTGTTCCATTCTCCTTTAGCGTTGCACCATCATACATTTGACATTTAATCAGTCTGGCTTTCCTGATCAAAGACAGCCCTTTTTTGAACTTGGTTCCCCTTTAACCTTTTCATAGAATCATGAAATCCCTACAGTCTGGAAGCAGGCCATTCTGCCAATCGAGTTTGGACTCAGCATCTAAAAAACATTCCACCCAGACCCAACCCCCCCTCTCCCCATAATCTTGCATTTTTACCATGGTGAATCAACCTAACATGCACACCTTTGAACTGTGGGAGAAAACCCGTGCTGACATGAGGAAAACATGCAAACAGACAGACACCTTCGGGTGGAATCAAACTCAGGTCCCTAGTGCAGCAAGGCAACAGTGCTAACCACTGAGCTACCGTGCCATCCGATTTGACCCACCTTGAACTTTTCAAATCAACCACTTTCCAGTTCTGATGAGAGAT
Organism: Chiloscyllium plagiosum; assembly: GCF_037043375.1. NCBI lineage: Eukaryota > Metazoa > Chordata > Chondrichthyes > Orectolobiformes > Hemiscylliidae > Chiloscyllium > Chiloscyllium plagiosum. The sequence continues at coordinate 70,141,734 of NW_028270157.1, forward strand.
CAATGTCAAATATCAAGTTTGGTTCTCTCTCAACAGCTAAATTCCTGAACTGAGAATTTCTAGCAACTGTGAGTGGAACCCTTAATAAATATTAACTACCATGGTCAGAATTTGACTGGTCAGTTGTAATTAGCAGATTTCTGAAGGAAAAATAGGAAAGATTTTAAGTAATCTGAGAGTTAGGACAATCTGCAAACAAAGTATTTAATAAACAAAATAACCACAGACATTTAGTGATGTGGGAAAGTAAGTGTTTAATACGTTTGAGTCAAGAACATCAACTAAATAAATAACCACTGAATGTAAAAGTACAAAAGTGGCCGGTCATTGAGCCCATTATGCCTGTGCCAGGTCTTGGAACAAGCTTTCCAATTTAGCCCCATGCCTCAGTTTCCTCCCCATAATGCTGAAAATTAGTCCCCAAACAGTGTTAAATTGCCTTTTCAAGGTTTCAATTATTCAGGGTGAGCGTACCTTCTTTATATTTCTAATCACTTTATATATTATACCCTTTTAATTCTTCTATTGTTTTAAATCCAAAATAAGTTAAGCAGATGGAAAGAATTTATCACTTCTATCACTTTAAGGTCTTAAATATATCTCCTAAACCCACTTGCAAATCTTTAAACTGAACAGCCTTAACACGGGAGTTTATTTTGATGACTGAGCTGTATAACAATGCCATCTTGACTTTGCTCCTGCTGTTGTCAGTTCTTGCTCCAAGAGCTTCCAGGACACAATTTCGGCTGATATTTCAGTGCAGTATCCGGTGATGCGACATTGTCAGAGATATCATCATTTCGATAAGGATTTCAACTAAGCCTCTGTCTGCTGCATGGATGTATACTTTTAATAAAACTCTGGCACAATTTGATAAGCAGTGAAGTTTTTCTGAGACCAGGGTCAATAGCCATCCCTTCTGATATCAGCCAAAGAAAGGTTACGAGCCTCATTTAGATTTTGCTGTGCTCATGTGCTGCTGCATTTGTATATTAAAAAAAAACTACTCATTGCTATGAAATGGCCCAAGGGCACAAATGTGATAATAGTGCTTGATTTTCATTCACAAATTTAAAGTTGCTCTTTTTATCATGGGCTGTCTTTTTGAAGGCCTTGTGTGATTTCTGATGAAATTCCAGGTGCATTGTAAGCACTGTAGAAAAATCCATTAAAAATAATTTGTTATAGTAAAGAATATTTTTTATACTTCAATTAATCATTTGATACTCATACTCGTTTAAGTGTCTCGCTTTACTTTTGCTGCTTTTGGGTTTCACTGTAAATAATGTCTAGTGGATAATTACATTGACTTTTATATTTTACTATTCATGTCACTTGCCACAAGCTTCATTAAATTTTAGTCTGCATCAATAAATCTATCCTGCACACGTTTTGATCAGTTGAGAAGTTGGACCAAATTCAAACATTGTTAATTGTAATGTTTTTCCGTATGTAAAGAATGCCACATTTATATTTGTTATTTTATGAGGTATATATGCAGATAATGGAACTTGTTTGTCTATTTGGGTTTCCTTAGCTTTAGATTTAATACATTTAGCTCAGTGACAGCATTCCTTGTACCTGACTTAGAATATAATTGATTAAAATCCCATTCTAAAGAGTCAAAGGTCTTGTCGAGGTGACAGTCCAGGGTGGTACTGTGGGTGTGCTGCACCTCTACAGCTGATTTGATTTTAAACTGTTCAGTTCAATGTAGGTCTTGTGACACCATTCATGAGCAGGGTTACAATGGTGTGTTGTTGTTTCCAACATGTATTTTGTTTTACCATATTAAAATACACACACAAATTGCTTTTTCATTATATCTACTACACTGTTCTCCTGGTTTTGTTCCTTGTGGATTTGCCTGGTTTCCAAAGCTTTAACATGTTCTTGGGAAAGAGTACTAATGACAATAGTTTCCAAAAGAAACATCCATATGGACTTGATTCTAACTTCTCCACAAATTTTCATTTTGCATTTTTATATTTTTCTGATATCTAAGTGGCACTGAATTAAATAGTACACGTAAAAAGTGAACAAGCGATCTTCTATTTAACTACATGTTCCCTTTTCACAGGTAGTTTGCTACATAGTTTTTGAACTTTAGCTAATTACATGCTTATTGAAATGTGAATTTTTACTGTAGACTCAGCCCAATATGGAAATGTATCTACAATTGCTCTAAAACATAGTTTTAGGAATTTTGCCTTTGTGGAAGGAGATGGGTATATCAAGGTTTAAGTAGTGGACCGAAACGGCAGACACGAATAGTTCAGATGTTCATACTCGTGAATAATGCTATCACACCCTTCCTAAAGACTGCGATAATTGTGCAGCAAATTTTGCTATTTGCCACAGCTCTTGCATTAACTGAAAAATAAACTGCAGTGCTCTATGCAAATCAGAGTTTGGGGCAACCACACCAAAATAAAGCAATCCACCCTAAATGTCATATGTTATGCATGTTTCTTGGTACTTTAGCTGGACTCAGCACATTGAATTCTGAATTGCCCTTCTGCTCCTGGCATTTTTGTATTTTGCTGCTCATTAGTTTAGCAGGCACGTGAAATGTTGAGCATAGCATTCTGACGAAGTGAAAAGGTGAAGCCTGGAATTATGAATCCCTCAGTGCATGGAAGAGTCCTAAGCTTCACAGATAAACTTTGCTAAAGATGTAGCTTGAAACCTAGTGGTCACCTGACCCCTCTTTTATAAAGGGTCTCACTTGGGAATTAAAAACTTTTTGCTGCATGAGCCAGTTTGTATTATGTCCATCCTGTGAGTAATGTAGTCGTGCTTGATAAACCAGCCCCTTCAAACTTTACATCAATTCTCCATGCAGAAGCTTGCACATTTGCACTTCAAGTTGTAAATTTCTGGAAAACAGTGGTACACATCTCACTCATCTACAAGCCACATGGGATTCTCTATCTGGTGTGCACGTTCTCTCCCTTTGTTCAAAAAATAAACTTAGTTTTGGGTCTTTTCTCTGTTTTAATGAAAACACCTGAATAGATAAATATTGTTTGTATCAGCCTTAGAGGCTTCTGTGCACTCAACTGACTCATGAGTTGAAGAACATCTTTGCCTACTATTATTCTTTTTCTTGCTCACATTCTATGCCTGTATTGTTATCTATTCTTTACTGTGGCCCCATCTCTACATCAGGTGCACCTAATGTTTTCATTTTCTAATCAGAGTTTTCAAATCTTAGTGCTTTCTACCCAAAGCCCAGAGGCACAGAACCAAATATGAAGCTCCAGTTGCAATCAAGAAGCTCATCATCCACTAGAGTTTAAACCTGGGGTCACCAGGCATGGATGTCCTCTCCCTACTCCTGACTATTCACTGGGCAATTCAAAGAGCTTTGCGTGGAGTGTCAGTATTAATCTTGACACAAGCAATAGTTTGCGTGTTGCAACTATTCTTTGCGAATACAATGCACAAAACATGAGTGCTGCTTTTAAAAAATGAAAAATGCAGACCTGTCTCCCCCATTGGGAAATGTGTTTTTATTGGAATAACTCCAGCACTCCCATGTGAAATTAGACGCTGACAGTCTGTGGACTGTTTGACTGTGGATCTTCACCCTGAACTCACTAAATATTCACTCAAGTGACGTGAACATAAGAGCTATAGCTAGTAAGTTTGCAGATGACGCCAACATTGGACGTGTAGTGGACAGTGAAGAGGGTTACCTCAGATGACAATGGGATCTTGATCAGATGGGCCAATGGGCTGAGAAGTGGCAGATGGAATTTAATTTAGATAAATGCGAGGTGCTGCATTTTGGGACAGAAAGTATTAGCAGGACTTATACACTTAATGGTAAGGTCCTGGGGAGTGTTGCTGAACAAAGAGACCTTGGAGTGCAGATTCAAAGCTCCTTGAAAGTAGAGTCGCAGCTAGATAGAATAGTGAAGAAGGCGTTTGTTATGCTTTCCTTTATTGGTCAGAGCATTGAGTAAAGGAATTGGGAGGTCATGTTGCAGCTGTACAGGACATTGGTAAGGCCACTTTTGGAATATTGCGTGCAGTTCTGGTCTCCTTCCTATCAGAAGGATGTTGCGGAACTTGAAAGGGTTCAGAAAAGATTTACACGGATATTGCCAGGGTTGGAGGATTTGAGCCACTATATGGAGTGGCTGAATAGACCAGGGCTGTTTTCCCTGGATCATTGGAGGCTGAAGGGTGACCTAAAATCACAAGGGGTATGGATAGGATAAATAGACAAAGTCTTTTCCCTGGAGTGGGGGAGTCCAGAACTAGATGGCAAATGTTTAAGGGTGGGGGAGGGGGGTATTATATAAAAGAGACTTAACTGGCAACTTTCAAGCAGAGGTTGGTGCGTATATGGAATGAACTGCCAGAGGTGGTGGTGTAGGCTAGTACAATTGCAACATTTAAAAGGCATCTGGATAGGTATAAGAAGAAGAAAGGTATGGAGGGATATGGCCGAGTGCTGGCAGCGGGACTAGATTGGGTTGGGATATCTGGTCAGCATGGACGATTTGGACCGAAGGGTCTGTTTCCGTGCTGTACATCTCTATGACTCAATGACTCTTCTGTACAGCTGTTTTCCCAATTATTTTTACATCCACAATATCTGATTAAGTCACTGACCAGAGGAAAAGTTCCTCAGCGGTCACTGGGTCAAAATCTTGGCACTCCTTTCCTAACTGCACTGTGTCCTCTTAACCACATAGACTGCAGTGATTTAAGGTGGGAGCTTACCAGTATCTTCAAAAGCAATCAGAGATGGAAAGAAAACCTGGCCAGCCAGCAATACCCACATCCAGGACATTGGTAAGGCCACTTTTGGAATATTGCGTGCAGTTCTGGTCTCCTTCCTATCAGAAGGATGTTGCGGAACTTGAAAGGGTTCAGAAAAGATTTACACGGATATTGCCAGGGTTGGAGGATTTGAGCCACTATATGGAGTGGCTGAATAGACCAGGGCTGTTTTCCCTGGATCATTGGAGGCTGAAGGGTGACCTAAAATCACAAGGGGTATGGATAGGATAAATAGACAAAGTCTTTTCCCTGGAGTGGGGGAGTCCAGAACTAGATGGCAAATGTTTAAGGGTGGGGGAGGGGGGTATTATATAAAAGAGACTTAACTGGCAACTTTCAAGCAGAGGTTGGTGCGTATATGGAATGAACTGCCAGAGGTGGTGGTGTAGGCTAGTACAATTGCAACATTTAAAAGGCATCTGGATAGGTATAAGAAGAAGAAAGGTATGGAGGGATATGGCCGAGTGCTGGCAGCGGGACTAGATTGGGTTGGGATATCTGGTCAGCATGGACGATTTGGACCGAAGGGTCTGTTTCCGTGCTGTACATCTCTATGACTCAATGACTCTTCTGTACAGCTGTTTTCCCAATTATTTTTACATCCACAATATCTGATTAAGTCACTGACCAGAGGAAAAGTTCCTCAGCGGTCACTGGGTCAAAATCTTGGCACTCCTTTCCTAACTGCACTGTGTCCTCTTAACCACATAGACTGCAGTGATTTAAGGTGGGAGCTTACCAGTATCTTCAAAAGCAATCAGAGATGGAAAGAAAACCTGGCCAGCCAGCAATACCCACATCTCGTGAACAAGTAAATGACAAAAAAAAGAAGCTATACTAGTAGTCAAGGAAAACACTCGCTGATTTTTCCTTGGTACAAAGGCCAACTGGTACAAACCTGACATCAGGTCAGATATCAAATCTAGCCGCAAGATAATATGCAACACTGAGTAACACGTTTATCCATTATTACTGGCAATGCATATCCCTGCCTTTTGAATTCATTTTCATGTACCATCGTTACTCAATTCTGAACATCAAGGACACTTCAAATGAATTTTCATGTCTTTTAATATTAAAGAGATTAAATGATTTCAAGTTTAATAATGGTACAGCTTGCATTTGCACAGGAAAAAACTCACCATGACTGCTGCCATTGACTTTGAGCAGACTGAAGCAGTAGTGTGCACAGTGTGGTCCATTGGCTAGTCCACGTAGCATCTGAAGATAGGGCAAGTACAGAGATGGGGGTAGCATGTCTCCCATCTGCCTCACAAACTTAGACAGAACAACCTGCAAAGTAAAAAGAAATTAAAGGCTTTTTCCAAAAGGACAGATTTGTCAGCTACAAGCTGACAGCTACTAAACTGAAGACACCCAACTAAGTTGAAGTTGCAATAACAAAAAGCTCAGCAAAACACTTAGGTATATTGCTGAAATCAGTATACTGGAACAGGAATAGACAACAGTCCCTGAAACATGTTTTCCCGTTTAATTTGGCTATTTCAGATCACCTCACTCATGATCCAAAGCCCTTCGACCTTGAGCCAGCAAAGGTCTATGATCTCAGTTGTGCAGCTTGGTTGAAATCACTGGAAACATACCTGGCGTTGTGGGGGCCTATGGCGGGTCAAACCGGAGAATGAACCAGTCATGCTTGTAGTTTGAACTGGTTCTGATGGACACCAATATTCAAGGGCGAGCTCTAGTCTGAAGGGATCCTTCTGGTACAACTCTCCAATCTGTCAAAAGTTGAATCACATAAAAATTATATCTCAATTAACTTATTTGAGAGGTTGAGATGTGATAAGGCATCATAGAAATCAACATAAGCATCAAAACTATATGTATAACCACTTCAAATATGCAGTTTCAAATCCACTACTTGGTGAACCTCCAAAATGTGCACATGGATTGAATGGTTTTCAAGAATGCAGACCCTTTCGCTAGTTATCTATTCTCATAAAGCACAACTTACTTTCTGCCACTGGAGGCCCTCAGTGATCTACTTGTAGAAGAGTGGGCCAGCATGCGTTGATACAACACACTCAATCTGCAAAATGGTCATATGTATTCACCCATTTAAAATGCAAAGTCTGCTTTGTAAATTTGGGGAAATCTTCCCTGCACTCAACATTCAATACAAGTTAGCAGCAGAAATTAAAAAGTGGAGTTGTTCTGGTTTCAGGAATGTTCACCAAGTCATAAACAGATTAAAAACTGCTCTTCAATTTTTCTTCCTATCAATCCTTTCGCTCCATAAGTTGGCACACACAGCCCTTCGTTCTTCTTTTTTCCCAAAACGCTATCAGACTCTGTGGGGGAGCATAACCTGGCTCAGTTTCCATACATACAGCGTCAAAAACAATCATTGGAAGGAACCAATCAAATCATAATGACTATTATAAAAAGGAAGCGCTGGGAAAATACAGCAGATCCAGGAACACAGGAAAGAAGTTAAAGTTCAAGTCCAACATGATTTTTCTTCATACTAACAAGTCATAAAGCACTTTCTGCTTTTAGTCCAGATCTACAGCATCTGTAGTATTTTTTCTTTTAAAACAACACCAATTGATGTGTTCTTAAGCTGCCTCATTTTGTGCTCATGTTTGCACCTTAATTCTGAGACTCCTTAAATCTCACTGTTGTCTGTGAAGACACGCCTTCAAATGCACCTCTTTGACCAAGCTTTTTGTCACTTATCTTAATGTGTACTGATGTGGATCTAGTTCAATCTTTGATGGAACTACTGACAACTGTTTTGTTTTACAATGCTAAAGATGCTACAATGCAAAAATGCATGTTGTTGTTGCCGTTCACTGAGGTACCAGTTTGGTGCCTGTACATTCCAAGTCAAAGTTCAGGGCGGTATCAAGTTTCATCTTACCAACAGCATTAAGTGCTCGAGGTCACGGCGTACTGTGGAAGGTGGCTCAGTGCCCACCTGCAGACTCATATGGATAATTCGGGCATCTTCATCTGCACGGTTCCGCAGTTGTTTAACCTGTTAATACAGTAGGTTAGATTGCAAAGAGAAGTGAAAGTTAGTAGTCTCACTGGTGTTGTCTTTGCTCAATTTATCTTACAAAATTGATGGGAAGCAAAAGACCAGCAGCTGTGCAAAGCCTGCCACTTGCAATGGCCAGGGAACTGAGAGATTTAGCACTTTCTCTTGCCTGGCACAACAATGTTATCTCCTGGGTGAGGCAAAACGACCAGAGCAAGAACAGACAGGACTAGAAAAAGGGGGAAGAAACTCAAAATTCATCTCTCTCTCACAGATACAAATGTTAATTCATATAATAGAGCCTCTGCACCGGACCAAGTTGTAGCCCAGCTCTCTCTGTTAAGCATACAGAGATTCAGCACATACCACATTAGCAAGCAACAACACAAAAGTTTATTCCTATCTGCTCAAAGAAAATAGAACGGCTTGACATCCAGTCTGAACCCAAACTTATTCCATTAAAAATAACGTTCCCTATTCCTTCTCAACCTGTCAAACTAGATTAATTCCTCAACAGGTATCATTTTCCGGTGCAGTGCAACATTTCATATCAATCTCGATAAAACAATTATATATTTCATCTGACATACAATCTGGAGCCAAAACTTTAAAATGAAGAACTGAACCAAAAAAGTGAAGGTAGAAGAGACATTTTCATGTTAAAATACGGCCTGGATCATCAAATACACCTGAAGTTGACCCAATCAAAATCGGTTCTGTGCAGGGTAGGGGTAGAGTGAACATCAATAGTCACGCCATCATGACAACAACAGATAATTACAGAAAATTTTTTAAAGTCTTTTTGATTTGCATTTTGGCTCCCTATGCCTGCTTTTGGAATCACACGCCCTTTTGTTGCTTGCTTCACTGGTGCTTGTGTATGCCCTGATGGCTAACTGTTTGCCCTCCCAGGTGTCCTTGACACAGGTGTTTGGGGGTTGGCATGTCATCCTGGAGCGTTGTTTGTGGCCACGGAGGTGCCTGTCTATTTCCCTTGCGGTCGACCACCTCAACAATTACAATGGCATTTACACATTGTTAGCAGTATTCTAAACGTGGTCTCACCAATGTCCTATACAGCTGCAACTTTTCATCCCAACTCCTAAATTTGAATGTTCTGATGAATGAAGAGAAGAATGCCAAACACCAATTCTGGTTGCCCCTCGACATGAAGGATATTGTTCCCCTGAGAGCACGCAGAGGAGATTTATAAGGATGTCACCAAGACTGGAGGGTTTGAGCTACAGGGAGAGGTTGAATAGCCTGGGACTTTTATCCCTGCAGCATTGGAGGCGAAGGGGTAACCTTATAGAGGTTTATGAAATAATGAGGGACATAGAAAGATTGAACAGCCAAGGTCTTTTTCCTAGGGTGGGTGAGTCCAAAACTAGAGGGGATTGGATTAAGGCGAGAAAGGAATGATTAAAAGGACCTAAGGGGTAACTTTTTCACACAGAAGGTGGTATATGCATAGAACAAGCTGCCAGAGGAAGTGATGGAAGTGAGAACAATTACAAAATTTAAAAGGCATCTGGATGGTCACATGAATAGAGAGATATGGGCTAAATGTTGCCAAATGGGACTAGGTCAGATTGGGACATCTGGTCGGCACAGATGAGTTGGACTGAAGGGTCTATTTCCTTACTGTATGACTCTATTAAAGGATTCACAAAGAGGGCACTTCCACCTCTTTCTTCCACCTATAGTTCCTTACTGTCTACCTGTACAAAGATGGGCCATGATTCAGTTTCAAATTGCAACTTAAACATTAACTGCCAGCATCTCCTTGTAAAAGCTTTCCATAGACCACAATAATAATCAGCCACTTATTAAGAACTAGACTCCTGTTTCCAGACAGCCTGGTATTTGAGGTCAACAGTTTCAAGAACTTGTCTAAGGACAAGCTCTGCAATGCATTGTTAACTCTTCATTCAAGCGTTAACCCATTTCGCCATTCAATGGGCTCCAAAATATTTTCTTAAAGTGCCAGCTAGTATTACATTGTTTTGATGGTTTGGTGATCTTAGCTTTATAGGATTTGTTTCCCAAGCTTTTATTTGCTGAACAAACTTCTTCCTGAAAAATGTCTAACACGAATAACCACAAGCGTGGTTCTGATCAGTAAAATTCAGTCCCGACTCAGGTGTTTGTCAGCAGAACAGCAGATCTCAAGTAGTGTGCTGGAATAAGGGAGTATACCTATATTACACTGACATTAGTATACCCAGTAACAGTTAATACCAAAGTTGACCCCACTGTCATAAATAAATGCTATTTTTGTTCTTTTTAAAAAAAAGAATTTATTACTGGTTGATTAGCTGACAAGTTTTTATATCCATTAAACATACGGAGTTCAAATAAATGGTTCCGTATAAAGTCACAAGGATAACATTTACATGAGATGTAATTCCATCTACAGTTGTTAGTTCAGAGTTAAACTTATTGAATGTGCATATGCCAATCTCCAAGAATATGCTCTTTAAAATGAAAACATAGCTTTTACATGTCATGATCAATAATAAATCACAAGTTTGACGTACAGTTATTCCCAGTTTCGTGAGACACCTGGAGCCCAATATCTCAGCAAAATCAGCGGGCTCTTCACCCACTTAGTTCATCCAAATGTATCCCATTACATCATACCAAAAAAAATCTTAACATATTAAATCAAACTGATAGGAATTATGATTTTTAAACAGGAACTTGCAAGCTGTGGAGTCAAAAATGAGAAGAGAATCTCCTCTTTAAATGAGGGGTCAACACGAACCATGAAGATAGCAGTGGTACAACATAAATGAGTTGGTGTTTTCAAATGAATTCGTCCAAAGGATCTCTATTCCACTCCATGGGAGAGGTCAAAGGAAGATATTCTTGTTTTATTTGGACCTGGGAACAGATCTAATTGAATGATGAAATGGTGTTTCGTGTTCAGCATAGCGACAGGGTGAATACAAGGGACAGAAATTCAAAGTCAGGGCACCCAAAAGGAAATTTACTTTTGCAGCAAGTTGTCAGGGGCTATGCGCGGACGTGAACCAGTTGAATAAACTTCTACAACTTACCTTCATTGGCATCAATGTCAAGAAATCTGTGATTAGATTGTGAATCCTACGGATATAGAATTCATCTTGGTGCAAACCCTCAGCTCTCACCACAGCATCAGTGAGGAAAAGGAAGGCATTCTGGCTAATGGCCATGTTTGCAATCATCTCGTCAGCCTCTGTAAACTCTGTCAGTGCTGCAATTGATGAAAAATGTAGACATACTCAACCCATCAATAATTAACATTCAGATCACAGAGTCAACTTCACAACAGAAACATCATTGTATTTTAAGGTACACATTCAATAAATAGGAAGGTGTTTCCTTGAATACATACCACCAAGGATTTGTCAAGTGATGAAAATGTAAAGGCCATGTCAGCAATTGAGGAAGTTCATAGCTATATGGCTGCAATACAGTACTTCAGTTCTGTAATGTATGTCAGAGGGACAAGAAGGAGTAAAGATTGGCCTGGAGATGAAATATAATGGTCCAGTTGACCTTCCTTGCCCTTATTCATTATTGCGATGTACACTTGCACCAGTTACAACAGCTTCACACTCTCACGCCCACTTTTTCAGGGTAAGAGATTTGAATTTCCAAATTGCAACCTTACCAGCCAAACCCTCAATCAAGCTGCAGTGAGAAAGTCTATACCATTTGCATAAAAGATAAGCCAAGAGGAAACAGGTGTGCACCTCAACAAACTATATTAAACCAATCATTTCAATCAGGGGATTAATAAAGCTAATACAATAGATTGGTTAAAATTACATTTGATTAACAATAATCAAAATTAAACATGACAGGGCAGGGCAGGGAGACATAGTATTAAAGATGCAGCAACAAATACAAAAGAAATGCAATAATTGGAGATGGACAGATAACTTCACATAAATTACTTAAAGCAAATTAGCTAAACTAAGGGATACACTTACATTTCGAAGAAAATGGGCAAATCAGTGATAGGCAGCATGGTTTTGTGCAGGGAAGGTCATGTCATACCAACTTAATAGAATTCTTTGAGGAAGTGACAAAGTAGTTTGATTAGGGGAGGGCTGTAGGTATCTTAAGCATTTGATAAGGCTCCCCATGGTAGGCTGATGGAGAAAGCAAAATCGAAAGGGGTCCAGAATTCACTAGCTAGATGGAGAGAACTGGCTGGGCAACAGGAGACAGAGTAATAGTAGAAAGCAGTTTCTCAAAGTGGAGAACTGTGACCAATGGTGTTCCACAGGGATCCGTGCTCGGATTGCTGCTGTTTGGATATACGTAAATGATCTGGAAGAAGGTACAAGTGGTCTGAGTAGCACGTTTGCAGATGACACGAAGTTTGGTGGAGTAGCAGACAGTGAAGAGAACTGTCAGAGAATGAAGCAGAATATAGATAGATGGGAGAGTTGGACAGAGAAATGGTAGATGGAGTTCAACACGGGCAAATGTGAGGTGATGCATTTTGGAATATCCAACTCAAGAGTGAACCATATGATAAATGAAAAAGCCCTGGGGAAAACTTATGTACAGAGAGATCTGGGTGTTCAGGCCCATTATACCCTGACAGTGGCAATGCAGGTCGATAGAGTGGTCAAGAAGGCATACGGCATGCTTTCCTTCATCGGATAGGGTAGTGAGTAAAACATTTGGCGGGTCATCTTACAGTTATACAGGACTTGGATTCAGCCACATTTGGAATACTGCATACAATTCTGGTCGCCACATTACCAGAAGGATGTGGATGCTTTGGAGAGGGTGCGGAGGAGGTTCACCAGGATGTTGCCTGATATGGAGGGTGCTGGCTATGAAAAGAGGTTGACAAGATTAGGATTATTTTCATTAGAAAGATAGAAGGGGGGGGAACACCTGATTGAGGTCTACAAAATCATGAGGGGTATTAGACAGGGTGGATAGCAAGAAGATTTCATTCAGAGTGGGGAACTCAATTACTAGGGGTCACGACCTCAAGGTGAGAGGGGAAATGTTTAAAGGAAGTATGCGTGCAAAGTTCTTTACGCAGAGGGTGGTGGGTACCAGGAACCACAGAGGTGGGCACAATAGTGTCATTTAAGATCTATCTCGACAGAAACGTGAATGGGCAGGGAATAGATGGATAAAGATCGTTGGAATATAGGCAACAGGTTAAGATAGAGAATCTGAATCAGCACAAGCTTGGAAGGCCAAAGAGCTTGTTCCTGTGCTGTAATTTTCTTTGTTCTAAACTCATATGAAGGGGAAATTTGGAGAGTGCATTTGATACAGCTCCCTAGAACACCCACTTTGACAAATTCTCTCTCCCACCCTACACATTGCCAGAACTCTATCCCTTCTCTCAAATTAACAGACCCCTGAATCTGATTTGTTTGAACTCCACCCTCCCCAGTCTCATTCTGAAGTTGAAGTGGAAGGAAATGTGAAGACTATGAATAATTTATGAAGAATATGAAGAGTCTATGAAGAATTTAGGGTTCAGTGAATTGGCAAAAAAAAAATGACAGAATTAATATAATTTGAGAGAACGTTAACTTTGGCAGGAAGAGAAGAAAAAGAAACAATTTAAGTGGAAACAGATTGCAGAACTCTAATATAGTGAGACCTGGTTGCCCTGATACAGGAACCACAAAATGTCATCATGCAGATACATCACCTGATTAGGAAGGTAAGTGGAATTTTGTCAATTACTGCACAGGGAACGGAATAACTAAGTTGAGAATTTGTGTTACAAATGCAGATCTTGATGGGACCACGTACGGAATAGTGTACCGTTTTGGTATCCTCACTCAAGAAAGGATAGTATTAGAAGCAATTCAGACAAAGCTCACTTGGACTACTTCTTTGGATGAAGGAGTTATCTTATGAAGAAAGGAAGAGTCTGTATCCACTGGTGTTTAGAAGATGGTCCTGAGGGGATCTAACTGAGTGGAGATTAAGAGGCGATTTACTATGTGGAAGAGACTAGAACAAGAGAATACAATTTAAAATTGGATTCTCACAATTAAGACAAAGGTGAAGATATTTTTCTTTCTGTCTCAGGGCCGTTGGTCTGGAATTCTCTGGGAGTGCAATGAGGCTGGGTTGTGGAATATTTTTAGGACTGATTCAGACTCTTGAGTGACAGAGGAGTTAAATGTTAGAGGTGGCAGTCTACAAAGTGGAAGTGAAGCCACAATCAGATCAGTCATAATCATATCAAAATTATAAAATGGCCTATTCTTGTTCCAAATTCATATACTTGTATGCTCATAAGTTGCAGAGCTGAGAAGGATGGAGAGGTTTTAGATCTCAATTTTTCCAAGCAATGGGCCTAGCCAGTAATTTCATAGTAAAAGATACCAGAGTAATGAAAAGACAGACTTTCATTTATACAGTGACATTCATAACCATCAGACTTCTTAAAGCATAGTGTGTGTTAGCTGTGGCTCAATGGGTAGCACACAAACATCTGAATCACAAGGTTTCAAGTTCAAGTTTCACTCAGGGATCCAGCAGAACAAGAAGGCCAACATTCTCGTGGAATACTGAGGGAGACCAATACGTTTTCTCTAACAGATTGAACTCAGTCTCCATCTACCTACTTGGACAGATGTAAAAAATCCTACTACATTACTTGGAAGAGCAAAGGAGTCATGACAACCAGATAGTGTGTTTTGAATTTTGATTGAAAAAAAAAATGCAAGCCAGGGCACCAGAGATAACTCTCTTATCCTCTTTGGAGGTGCTATGGGATATGTTACATTTGCTTGTTTAAAAAAAAAGGCTTCTCTGACAAGACAGCAGAGTCTGCCCTACACTGTAGTGTCATGTCAAGGAGGGGGATTTGAAACAACAACCTACTGATTCAGATGTGGTCTCACCAATGCATTGTATGACTTAAGCATAACATCCTTAAAATTTACACACAATTCCACTCATAATAAAGGACACCATTCTATTAGTCTTCTTCATTACTTGGTATACATGCAAATTAACTTTTCATTATTCATGCACTCAAAAACTCCCTCTATATCTCAGATAATAACACGGCAGATGTTGAAATTTGAATTCAATAATGTGGAATTAAAAAAATTGTCGGCTGAATACCAATCATGGAAACATTGACCATTGTTGTAAAAACCGATTTGGTTCATGAATCTCCCTCAGGGAAGGAAATCTGCCATCCATAGCGAGTCTGGTCCACATGTGACTCCAGACAAACAACAATGTGGTTGACTCTTAGTTACCCTCTAAAATGGCCCTGTAAGCCACTTGGGTCAAATTCAGGATGGCAACAAATGCTGGCACAACCAGTGATGCCCACATCCCATGTACGAATAAACAAAAACAATCCAGGTGGTTAGATGGATGAGAAATAGGAAAGCAAACACCAACCGTAACCAAAAACTTGTATTAAAGGCATAGCATAAATGCAATAAATCATGCTGAAGTGTTTCATACAGAATAATCAGATAAAATTTAGATTAAGAGAAAGGAGGCAACATTATGAGGGGCTACTACTGTATGCGAACAAATAGCACAAAATTCTCAACATAAATATATACCAAGAAACCAAAATTTTTCAGGAATTATCATCCAATTGTGACCAACTAGAGAAGTTGGGATAATATTAGATTAGTAAGATTAGAAGCCACAGCCAATGGCGTTGTAACGCGTAGTACCAGACTGAAAATTGCAGGTTTTATAGAAACCAAAGTAAAATTTATAAAAATCAATTGTGGGAAATAAAAGAACAAGAGTAAATTAGCAAGATAGGTAGAACTTTGGTAAACTTTTCTTTCCTATATTAAAAAAGGAAAATGAGAAGTAAACATTGATCACTTAGATGTTGAGAGGAAAGAAATTAAAATGGCAATTAAGGAAATATTATAGGTATTAAATAACAACACTGAGATAATGCTTTTTAGCTAATGATATATCATGAGGCATTTCACATCGGGCCAACTACAACAGTGAGTTATGCGAGATGACAATAGGCCAGGTGACCAAAAGTGCAACCAAAGAGGGAGAAATTAAGGAAAGCCTCTCAAGAACAAAGTGAGATAGAAAGTCAGAGAGGGATAAACGGAGAATTTCATAAATTAGGGCCCAGGCAACTGAAGGCATAGCTACTATTGTATACAAGACCAGGCTAAGTGGAATATAAATAAGTAAAGTTTGTAGCTCAGGTTGAGGTTTGCTCGCTGAGCTGTAGGTTTGATATCCAGACGTTTCATTACCTGGCTAGGTAACCTCCAAGTGAAGCGAAGCTGTTGTCTCCTGCTTTCTATTTATATCTTTCTCCTGGATGAGGTTCCTGGGGTTTGTGGTGATGTCATTTCCTGTTCGTTTTCTGAGGGGTTGATAGATGGCATTTATGTGTTTGTTATAGATCTAGATGCCATCTATCAGCCGCTCAGAAAACGAACAGGAAATGACATCACCACAAACCCCAGGAACCCCATCCAGGAGAAAGATATAAATAGAAAGCAGGAGACAACAGCTTCGCTTCACTTGGAGGTCGCCACTGATGATGTTACCTAGCCAGGTAATGAAACGTCTGGATATCAAACCTACAGTTCAGCGAGCAAACCTACACCCTATCTAAATAAGTGAGTGGATTGTGGAGCCGGAGGAGATGATAGAAGACAAAGGCCAAGTATGAGAAATTTAAAAACACAATGTTGCTTGACTGTGAGCTAATACTGGCTTTGAGCACAGGGGGTGATAGGGGATTACAACTTCCAAGACAAGACAGGAGCTTTAGCTCCGTGGATGACCTCAAGTTCCCAGAGGCGAGAAGTATATTGGAGTAGTCAAGTTGGGACGAAACAAAAGCACAAACATGGCAAAGAACAGATTCTTAGTGGAAGCCACACTAACTACCGGAGCAGGAAGGGAAGCCATTGCAAGTGATTTTCTGGCTGTGGTTAGAGGTGCAAGAATGTGACAAGAGTAATGAAATCAAGTGGGGGAAGGAGATGGTGCAGTCAATTGCATTGTAACTGTCATGGAAAAAATGGTATGTGTCTGTCTTCTCAGTAGATGACATAAAAGGCATACAAAATTGTGGGAACCTAGGAACAAATGACAGTGAAGAATTTTAGCAATAAGTGCAAATTTCTCATCATAGGATGGTCTTCTTTTTGAAAGGGGTTCGAGCATTTGCATTGCAAGTCGTGCATTGAACCTTCATTAGATTTGTTCCTGGGATGAGAAGATTGACCTACGAACAAAGGATCGGCAAACTTGGTTTATATTATCTGGTGTTTAGAAGGATTAAAGATGATCTAATTGAAACATGCAAGATTCTATAGAAGCTTGACAACGTACACTGTGTTTGTTTTGGCCAGAACTAGGGAGGGGCACAATCTTAGGGTAATCAGATGGATTACTCAGATTTGAGAGGGTGATATTCTTTTCTCAGAGAGGTCGTGCATGTTTGGAATTGTCTTACCCAGATGGCTGTGAATGCTCAGTTATCCATATTTTCAAGGCTGAGAGATTAACTTTTCATCTCAACGAATCAAGCAAAATCGGTATGAAGTACAATTACATCAAACCTTCGTCATTAACCTATTGAATGCGAGACCAGCTTTCTTTGGGGGGTGAGGTCTAATATTCTAATTGTGCTCCTCTTCTGTATGTTCTAAAATTAAGTAACAATTATAAATTTCATTTGCAAGGAAAATGTCTGAGTTGTGAACAAGAAAAGATTAGGAGCCAGATTAAAAAAAGTGGGAGGCATTTTGCCAACATAAAGAAAAGCAAACAAGATGTATGACTTTCACTTGAAATGAATGGGCAGGTTTACTCCACTGCAACTCAATTACATGTGTTTTAGTAGATTAATACTCAAAACCAGTAACCAAATCTGCCAAGTAGTATTTAGGGAAAACAAAAAGGTGTACCTGTAGTGTCAGGTAATTGTGAAATCCCTCGCAGTGCCAAGGCCCAAGCCAATCTGACTACAGCCTGTAAGCCTGTTAGCTTCCAAGGCTGGGAGTTCTGCAGTTTGCAATGGATAGCAGTGACGTACTGTCGTTCTGTTAACAATGGTAGCTGATGAATTAATTCTGATGAGAGAAAATATTTTAACCTTTTACAAAAAAAATAGGATGAACAAACTCACATCAAAATGCAATTAGAAACCTATTTTAACCTTTTAAAAATTATGGGAAGAATAAATTCACCTCAGAATGCAATTAGTAACCTACTCATTTCATTTACAGACCTATATCTCCAGTGAAACACCTGTCCTTCAAGTGGAGTTGTTACTGATACAGTGAAATGCCCAATTTTCATGCATGACCATATATAACACGTATTTCACTAAGAGGGATCATCAGACCCATCTTTTTGTTCATTGATATGCATTTTCTGGACAGTGTTACTGGAATTAGCGAAATGTATCCTCACCATTCCATTTAATCTTTCTAGTTTACACTGTAGCCTGGGGGAGGTGAAATGAAGACCAGGAGATATACAATTTGAATGCAGATGCACATTACCTGGACTTCATAGCAGATCCATTCCTTCATAGCAAAGCTAAACTTTAAAAGAGTCAGAGCCAGCTACATGAATTGTGCCAATCCTATAAAGAAAGGACAGTTCAGATGTGCAAGCCAACCCCTGTTAGTTCCTCACTCCATAAGAGAGGATGTTACACTATGTGCATCATGGCGAAAAGCACATGAAACCCTTGGGACTCACCATCCTGCATCAATGAAACCTAAAACTCCCAATGAGGGAGTAAACCTAACACACAAAAACACACTAGTAAATTCAAATTAACTGTATCATCTCAGGACATATATGTGCACTTAATCATTCGTCGTAAACTTAGCAACAGTGTATCTGACCAGTTTTAACTTCTGTGATTTATAATATTGAGATACAATACACAAACAAACATTAAACCAGTTACGTTCACAATATCCCCAACTAAACCTAGCACAAATGGGAAACCTTTGTTCGGTTGGTTCCAAGGTTGTTACCTCAAGGGAAGAGGTACACCACTCAGTACAAACTAAGAATACCCTGTAGGGTTTATTCAGCAACTGTAGGAATTTGGCTGACAAATACGCAAACCAAACAGCTTCCAGCATTAGCCAGACAAATAGTTAATCGCCTTGCTCGGTGCCTATCAGAGACTGGGGATGGACACAGTCAGAATGTCACTTTTTATTGATTCTGCATAATATTTAATGTATCTACCTTTAAAAGCAGTAATAAATGAAAACAGAAAATGCTAGAAATACTCAACACACCTTAGAGTAGAGCATTTGTGCTTCAGGCTGTTGACAGCAATTCTGATGAATGATAATTGACCTCAAACATTAACTTTTTTTTAAGATTTCTCACATCCGTGTCATTGTGCTTTTGTTAGGGGTGTACGTGTACGTATGTGTACATATAAATATATTTTACACAGATCACTGTGACATATCAGATTAGGGAAACAGGTTGAGGGTATTCAAAGGAATACCCTGTTGTAGTCTAAGACTCTTGGAGAAATTTGTCAGATTGGACTTTGAATTTAGATCAGAAAGAAACAGCGATGTGTTTTGAAAATGTAGGATTATCAAATCTGCTGTCTATTTATACAAAGATTGGCTGAACTTATTTGTAACTTGAATGAGTTTGCTAGTTATCCCCAGCATACTGCCTTAACGTGCAACCAGACCTAGTGAAAATGCAAATTAAAATTTTTGTGGTAATATTTCCAGATAGCGGACATTGGAAAGATTTCAAATACACTGCTGCCAAAAACATTTCTTTCTCATGTTAAACTGGTTAGTCTCATACCTTCTCGATCCTCGGTGACATGCTCCAAAAAGCTGATATCAAAGCAATAGAGCAGTGCCATGAGGAGAGCCAGGTTCACATTTTCCAACGTGCCGTCAGCTTCTAGTGTGACGCACTCCATGTGGGAAATCAGGAACAAGGTGTCATCTTTGCTCAATGGTGTCTGACAGGCCCACGCAAAGAGGCAGTCTGCCAAAGACTGACGGCATTCCTTGATCAGATCAGAGACCTAGAGAATCAGCAGAGAGATACTTTCATGTCCTGCAAGATTTGAAACACATCACATACATTTTGTTCCAAAGAGTGTTCATGTGAGGCTAGCCTAAACAAACAGAAAAGTGACAAGAGTGACATGTAGGTTTAACAGATTATTTTTATGTATGATGCCCTAATACAAAGACATCTTCAGAGCAAATATGTTTGGAGAGAGGGAGGGAGGGGGAAAGATGAGAGGGAGAGTGAGATTTGGATCTCAAATACAGGTCAGACTTGAATATGGCTGGTTTAAAGCTACATTTAGTTCCCCAGTTAACATGGCAGTATAATTAAAACTATTGTGTTGTGGGAGCTACAAGACAATACTCAAAAATATTTACACGCAAAAATAACATCTGAAGCAGAAGCATTCAAGAGCTTTTGAGAGTCGAAAATACAGACAATATTACTGAACCTGATGAATATTAATCTGGTAATGGCAGGTTGGAATTAAGCAAGACCATATTTACACTCAATTGAAACTCTGGGATCAAATTATGTAAAAAAAAGCAATCAATCCTATTTATACCAGGTTGTTTCTGACTATGTAAGGGATCTATAAGACTTTCAATAATGAGGCACAAAGAAAGTGCAGCAGAAGTTTGGGCAAAATTCGTGGGGAAGAGATTTAGGATGAGGGGGAGGGGAGGAGAGCCTGGGGTTTTGAGGCAGAGTGGAGTCAGTTGGGAGGGGCAGAGGGTGCAAGCAGAGACTGGAGGATAGGAAGTAGTGAGGATGTGGTTGCAGGAAAGCAAGCAGGCAGGGTAAATGGTTACAAAGGAAGGCGAAGGATTCAAGTAACGGGGAAAAAGGGAAAGGTTGCAAGCCATTTGTTTTTAATTTTGGAGGGGCTTTGTAAGAAGAAAGCCCTGCAAGACATGCACAGCTTCTCCAGTCACTCTATTCAAGGGAGTCAATCATCCCTGGTACCATCCTGAGGATCTTCCTTTGCATCCTCGCCAGAGCCGTGACAACTTTCACCAGTCGCAAATACCTCTGCAGCGATAGACTAAACAGAATTTTATCATATTAACCGAGCTTCCTTGCTTTGATTTTTTTGTTTCTCAAGCCACAGATCCTGTACACATTTATTATACAGTATTTCAAACATTCAAAGACATTAATATCAGCTCCTGCATCAATTACTAAACAAAAGAAATGCAAATCAAAGAAAGTGTTCTCTTACCCCTTTGCGATGAGATGCATTGCCCAAGCCACGGGCAGTTTGCAGTTTTTCGAACTCATTATTGAGGTTTATTTGATTGATCAAACACAACACCTTCTGAGTCAGCCCCTGCTCCATCAATTCATCAGTAAACCGTGTTGTCATGGATACAAGCTCTGAACTGCAAAGAGGATTGAACTTTTACTCCCAAGGTGTGAAATGATTGTTCTCCACTCAGTAAATTAATCTTAATCATGTACCCAGAACCTGAGTCACTTTTAACTATGAGAATAAATCAGCGGACTACTGCATTTGAAAAATGGTATATTTAATGGAAATAATATGAAAAATATTCCACGTTAAAGTTTACTTTGTGCAATGTAGAGTGCGCATTACCAATCTCTGCACTTGAGAGGTCCTCTCTGCCCCAAAGCAAATATATGATGGGGACAATTTCAGGTTACCACCAAGACTTTGAGTAAGGTAGCCGTTTCCTAGTCCCCATACTAGCTGGGGTCATTGGGCATTTATTGTGCTCCTTTTCAAGTCAACCAAATTGGAGCCAATTCAGAACTAAACGTGGGATCATGCTGGTACATATAACTCAACACACCATATAAATACAACATCTAAGCAGTGGCATTATTGAAGTTAAATAGAAAGTCATTGTCATTTTGTCTTGACAATGTAGAATCCAATATACTATGTGTTCTCTGTCATATCTTATTTTTGAACAATGCTGTTTGAAGAGCCCGCAAGAAGCAGATTCAGTAATGGTACCAGTTTTGAAGTTTTATTGTGCAGTTATTTAATTTGATCAGAATTATGAACTGACCTGAGCTCCAGAGTCCAAGTCTTGCCTTGTCGCGATTGTATGAGAGAATGCAAAGAATTTGCAATGCACCTCTTCCCATCCCAATAAAGCAGTATCGCAACCAAGCCACGCGTCAAACCAGGAAAACGGGGCAGCTGATGCTCACCTGTTAGACACATATGGTCAAGTAAGAGGTATTCATAAGGCAGCTAAAAATCGATCACCAATCTGTTTGGCAAATGAAGTTGAGAGCGCAGATATTTGACAACAGATCCAAGTATATCAAGAATGACTTACAGGCAACACACAGTTAAAGAAGCCAAAAAGCTTTTCAGAGTTGAAGAGAGGATGGTGACATAGGAGAGTTTTGGAAGATGACTGCAAAGGTTGAGGTGGCTCCTTGCTTGGGTGACACAAAAGGCACCTGAAGATGTCTCAATGTCATATTGTTATTAATATTTGCATCTCCACTCAAGTTATAGAGAATTCTACAGCGGGCAAATTAACTGCACTCCATCATCCAGGTAATGCTTCCTCCTTAAAATACTAACATTGATATTCTCCATTCTAATAGCTCTTCCTGCTCCCCTTCATTGTTAGAAGAGAACTAACCACCACCTGACGCATATTTCTGTCACATTTGAAATGAAGAACATGCTGTACAACAGTTACAGACAAAAGCTGTCTACATTCGATACTCATGATGCAGATTTTCCGAAATAGCTCTGAAGGAAAACGTTGCCTGGGCTCACATCTCAATAACAAGTTTACAAAAGACACTCATCTTAAAACCCAACCTTATTTTGAAACCTAATTTGGAATTAAGCAAACAAAAATGTATCAATTTCAAAGACACTAAAGTTGGTGCAAATCTGCCAGTGTGGACTGGCACTATAATTTCCCAAAGTTCAAATCTTACTTCACCACACCAACTGCAATATCAACACACTACATTTGGTACGAAGAGCTTGTTTTCTAAAAAGAAAAAAAAATGGTCCTGCTGGATGCTGGCCTTGGGGAAATCTGGCTGGTTTATACTGACATTGTGAGGCTCGTACTTTGGGAATCGACAAGGAAAACACTTGACTAACATCAACACAAAAAGCAGTTTACTAACTGGAAACATTGACTGCCGTCGTAACTTGCAGCAAAATGGAAATAATTGTCGGGGAGAGTATTCCATGCCACAGTTAAAAAATTCTGATAATATGTTTCTGAAGGATTAATCCAAATACAAAGAAACAATTACAAATGGGTCAAAACTGAAGAATCAAAGCCACTGTTCAGCATTCAACTCCACAAGGTGGCGCCTTTCGGATGCTATGTTAAACGGAGGCCACATCTGTCCTTCAGCTGAAGGTGAAAAATAGTCACCCGGCTCTATATGAAGACAAGCAGGAAAGTTCTCCCTGGTGTCATGGACAAGATTAGTTGCTTTTAATGATCTTGGTTCAACAATAACCTATTCGCCAACACATTGCTGTTTGTTGAGTTTACTGTGTGTAAATTGGCTGCTGCATTTCGCATTGCCAAATGGTGACAAAATTTCAAAATGATTTAATTGGTTAGCATTAAAAAAAGCACTAGAGCTAAGCAAGACCTGATTCCTTTAAACACACAGAAGTCCCAGAAAAGAATAGCCGAATTCGGTCACTATGTAGTGAGCTTTGATTTTAAGTGAAGAAGCAAAGTGGGTAGATAAAATAACATATGAACAGTTCAGGAAGAACAGAGATGAAGAGAAGAGACACATGAGAGGTAACATTATAGCTGAACAATAACGAATGCAATATGCTTTGTAAGTTGTTCAGATAAAGCATACAGAGATGCAAATGTTAATGACAACGGTCCTGTGCTCAGCTATCAGTTTGAAACACTATTTCAGTAAAACCACTCACAGAATAACTTCAAAAGCACAGACCTGCCAGCAGTAACTCCACTGCAGAAAGCTCTCCGATGTCGAAGAGGTCACTCAAAATGAAAGCCTCGCTGATCAGCTGTTCTGGAAGCAGCCTGGTTCCCTGCTGACCCTGGATAGCAATACCATCAATGCTGGCTTTCTTCACTTTCTCCCGGTGCTGTACATTTTTAGCCTGAACCAAAAAAACTTAGATCAATCCCCATTAAATCCAACTTCACAAGGACCCTCCTGTCAGATCAGTACAGAGATTAAAATCAAAGTTTCTATATTTGCTCCTTCAAAGATTGCTACATATTACTTTTTCTCAGTTCTATTACTCAAATCAGTGAATGACTGCTGTATTAACAGCATGTCACAAGAATTGGGAAATTACAGTTCAAAACTTGTTGTTTACGACAGGAGCCATATCAAAAGATCAGAGGTTCAATTCCCAATATTTTCTGTGAGCTGGCCTGTTAAATGGATGCTCAACAATTGGTCTCTGTCATGATCCAAGACTCGACTACCTGTTGGTCATTTCTTGTTAAATGAAAAAACATCTTGCAAATATTAATCCATTGGAGACTGGAGGATCTTGTTGTTGTACGCTGTTGATTTACCAGGCCTTTTATTTGGGTTCTGAACTCTGCATGAGTCTCTTTATTTTGTTAAATGAAGTTAAGCTGGTGCAGACCTTCAAACCTGCCTTTTCTCCTGTGATCCAGCTGCACGCCTCCACTGGTAGAAATTACAAAATAAACAGGTGTGAAAAACTCACCGGATTCTTGAAGAGAGAGATGAAGTCCGGCTTGTGCTTTTTGAGTGTGAGATCCAACAGGTGAACAGCTTCTGGAACACGCTTCCAGATCACATTCTCCACCGTCTGCCATATCTCTTTGTATGGCCCCCATAGACTGGCAGCTGCACAAAACAGAAGCCAATCAATTACTCATTCGTGGCCACATTTTTCAGGAAAGTCCTAAGATACGTAGGGAGTTACGTTTAAAAAGCTTCGTGACTTGAAAATAAGCTCTTGTCTAAGAATTTTGTATTGAGCCACAATGTACTTCAGTAAGCCATGAAAAGGCAACTTAATTCAGTGCCTCACTCTATGGAACAGCAGGGACTTCAGAAATGTTAATAAAATGGTTTCTATGAGAGTTCACGACTGAATCACCTTTTAAGATCCTGAGCACTCAGGACTGAACTTTATTCATAAAACAAACAGACAAACCAAAAAAGAATGAGAATTCAAAAATCCTCAGTACCATTTGAGCACTACACCAAAATGTAACTCAAGCACACATTACTGAGATGCAAAATACTCAATGAACCATAAATGATACTCTAAATTTCAATTGACTTATACCATCCAGGTTTTAGATGTAGAAAACTTTACTGAATTTATTCTCATATAAAAGGTGATTTTCTGTCAGGGAGAATGGTAAAGCAGCTCTTTCTAAAACAAAAGAAAATTATAATAAACACAGAGCAATCCTGGGTGATCTTGTGCATGAAACATGCATGTACAGCAGCGACGAAGAGGGTTTAGCCTCTCGTGCAAGGGTGTTGGTGTAAATAGATTTTCCTACAATTATAGGGGCTTTAGTGAGACTATATCCAGAATATGGGGTGTATATTTGGTTTCTTTACATAAGAAAGGATGTTCTTCCTTCAGCAAGGGTGGAGTGAAACTTATACTTTATTCCTGGCATGAGGATTTGCCCATGAGGAAAGTCGATTTTCGCCAGATTTCAAAAGTGTTGATTGCATTGAAACACACATTTCCTGAGGAGGTTTGGCAGAGTACAAAGGAATCATAATTATCCAAATATCGATTATTGCAATTTCAGATTAACCGAAGATGATGTCAAGGTCCTGCAAAAATGTTTCAAAGAGGCAAGATTTATCTGTACTGAAGAACATGTGAAAACGCTGGGAAAAACAAAGAAATACAAGCAGCTCAAACATCAGCAACTAGGTAAAGGTTGGTTACACAGCTCTTTGCAGTGTTTTACAGCATTCCTGTCACTTTACCGGGCCATTCATGAAAAAAAAAATGGCCTGGAAACATAAAAGCATGCACAAGGCGGTGCTTCTGTCTTTCTATCGCGACATTCAGTTCCCGGAAACTGATGACAATGCTCTTACGATCGTGGAAGCTGTCTGGGACCTTGTTTAATGCTGTGATTTCATATAAAATACAGTGTTTTTTGTGATGTTAAGGGTTTAGTCTTTCTCAGTTTAACCTGTAATTGCAGAATGCAAAGATTAGATTGTTTAAATAGCAGACTCATTAAAATTACAGACTTAAACAAATTCTCCGGTAGCGCACAGCATTAGACTAGTCGGGCTTCCCTTGTTTAAGGTAAAATTGCTCATCTGAATAATCAATTATCCGAACAAAATACTGCCCACCCATCACGTTCGGATAATCGAGGTTCCTCTGTAGATGCCGAGAGGCTACTCTCCTCCGTCAAGTGTCATTGTCTAAGGATGAGAAGGTCAATTAGACATTTATTGAAGAGAAATTTCTTCACCCAGATGGCTGTGAATCTTCATAATTCACGACGTGTACACTTTGGGCTGGAAATGCAAACCAACAGATTATTGTTGGTTTGGGAAACAAAGGAAGATAAGCAGGAAAACAAAATCATGTATAAGATCTGTCATGATCTTATTCGACAGAATGTATGAAGTGTGTGTACTACTTTGTGGGCGGCACGGTGGCACAGTGGTTAGCACTATTGCCTCACAGCGCCAGAGACCCGGGTTCAATTCCCGCCTCAGGCGACTGACTGTGTGGAGTTTGCACATTCTCCCTGTATCTGCGTGGGTTTCCTCCGGATGCTCCGGTTTCCTCCCACAATCCAAAAAATGTGCAGGTTAGGCAAATTGGCCATGCTAAATTGCCCGTAGTGTTAGGTGTAGGGGTAATGGGTCTGGGTGGGTTACGCTTCGGTGGGTCGGTGTGGACTTGTTGGGCCGAAGGGTCTGTTTCCACACTGTAAGTAATCTAATCTAATCTACTCATACTTCTTATCTGTCAATATGTTTGGGTCAGGCTGTAAGTTTGCTCGCTGATTTGTTCTCAGACTTTTTGTAACCATCCGACATAACATCATCAGTCAGCCTCCGGCAAAGCGCTGGTATTATGTCCTGCTTGCTATTTATCAGTCTTGGTCTGTTGTGGTGGGTGATATCACTTCCAGTTCCTTTTCTGAGAGGCTGGTAAATGGGATCCAAATTGATGTGTTTGTTAATGGAGTTCCAGTTTGAATGCCAGGCCTCTCGGAATTCCTGTGCGTGTCTTTATTTAGCCTGTCCCAGAATGGATGTATTGTCCCAGTCGAACTGGTGTCCCTCTTCATCTGTGTGTGTGAATACTAGTGATAGTTGGTCATCTGTTTGGCGGCTAGTTGGTGCTTGTGTATCCTGGTGGTTAGTTTCCTGCCTGTCTGTCTGTCCAGTCTAATATTTGTTGCAATCAGAGAGATGTATAGCACGGAAACAGACCCCTCTCCCGCTAAACCTATGCCCTCTAGGCTACGGCTGTTTTCCGTGGAGCGTTGGGGGGGGGGGGGGTGACCTTATAGAGGTTTATAAAATCATGAAGGGCATGGATAGGACAAATAGACAAAGTATTTTCCCTGGGATGGGGGAAGTCCAGAACAAGAAGGCATAGTTGTAGGGTGAGAGGGGAAAAGATACAAAGAGACCTAAGGGGCAACGTTTTCACTCGGAGGGTGGTACGTGTATGGAATAGGCTGCAGAGGAAGTAGAGGAGGCTGGTAAAGTTGCAACATTTTTGTTGTGGTTCTGTTCGCCGAGCTGGGAATTTATGTTGCAGACGTTTTGTCCCCTGTCTAGGTGACATCCTCAGTGCTTGGGAGCCTCCTGTGAAGCGCCTCTGTGATCTTTCCTC
Source organism: Chiloscyllium plagiosum (assembly GCF_037043375.1). Taxonomy (NCBI): domain Eukaryota; kingdom Metazoa; phylum Chordata; class Chondrichthyes; order Orectolobiformes; family Hemiscylliidae; genus Chiloscyllium; species Chiloscyllium plagiosum. The sequence continues at coordinate 70,169,414 of NW_028270157.1, forward strand.
TGCCATTTGTAGTGGTTTGTATCTGCCGCTTCCGGTTGTCAGTTCCAGCTGTCCGCTGCAGTGGTCAGTATATTGGGTCCAGGTCGATGTGCTTATGTGCCATGCCTCTAGGAATTCCCTAGCTGTTCTCTGTTTGGCTTGTCCTATAATAGTAGTGTTGTCCCATTCGAATTCATGTTGCTTGTCATCTGCGTGTGTGGCTACTCAGGATAGCTGGTCGTGTCGTTTCGTGGCTAGTTGGTGTTCATGGATGCGGATCGTTAGCTGTCTTCCTGTTTGTCCTATGTAGTGTTTTGTGCAGTCCTTGCATGGGATTTTGTACACTACATTTGTTTTGCTCATGCTGGGTATCGGGTCCTTCATTCTGGTGAGTTGTTGTCTGAGAGTGGCTGTTGGTTTGTGTGCTGTTATGAGTCCTAGTGGTCACAGTAGTCTGGCTGTCAGTTCGGAAATGCTCTTGATGTATGGTCGTGTGGCTAGTCCTTTGGGTTGCGGCATGTCCTCGTTCCGTTGTCTTTCCCTTCGGCATCTGTTGATGAAATTGCGCGGGTATCCGTTTTTGGCGAATACATTGTATAGGTGTTCTTCTTCCTCTTTTTGCAGTTCTGGTGTACTGCAGTGTGTTGTGGCCCTTTTGAATAGTGTCTTGATGCAACTTCTTTTGTGTGTGTTGGGGTGGTTGCTTTCGTAGTTCATTTTTAAAGGCATCTGGATGGGTATATTAATAGGAGGGGTTTGGAGGGATATGGGCCGGGTGCTGGCAGGTGGGACTAGATTGGGTTGGGATATCTGGTTGGCATGGATGGGTTGGACCGAAGGGTCTGTTTCCATGCTGTACATCTCTATGACTCTAAGGTCTCCTAAGGCCCTTTGTGGTTCACATTTCCCCATTAAAACAAAGTTTTAAAAATATATGTTAGTCATGTTTCATGACAACGCTCAAAATGTCAGTGATATGTACTACATTTCGGGCATGAGCCCTTCTTCAGGAAATGTCGATTCTCCTGCTCCTTGGATGCTGCCTGACCTGCTGCGCTTTTCCAGCAACACATTTTCAGCTCTGATCTCCAGCATCTGCAGTCCTCACTTTCTCCTAGAACATTTACTCAATTACCAAGTGATTGATGCACTTCATGACCAATACTTAAACTCAAAAACAATATGCTCTTGGCATATTTGTCTGTTTATTAATTTATGACAAGCCCTCCAATGGTGAATTCTCTTCATTCTTTCCCTGAACTTACTGATATATTTTACTCTCTACCGAGACTTTTTGTTCTCATTTCTTCCTCTTCCCCATGGCTCTCCATTCCCCCTTGCCAACTCCTTCTCCACCCCACTCCTCATCACCCATCCATCCCCCACCCAAGTCTCCCTCCACCATTCTCCAAATCATTCATCCTTTCTCAGTAGGCTTCACATATTCAGGAAGGAAAGATCACATCCAGAGTGAGACTCAACCGGAGTACGTACGTAGTTTGGGGAATTTGCAGGCAACGTGGCAATAGAACAGGATGAATTGAAGCCCAAGATCAGGACCCAGCAGAAAAGAGTGACAGCAAAGGTAAACATTAAGTTGATTGGTTGGTGATAGCTACTAATTTGACTATCTGTTACAGGTTACTTTCAGATTGAAGATAAAGAGAGGAAATACTTACAGGCTACAAACTACAAGACAAAACTTTGGAATAGCAAATTAAGAACAAAGTAAATAAATTAGAGGTGCAGGACCAGGTGATGTGTTGTGCTTATATGATGTGGGAGCAGGCTCATCATGACCACAGCTGCACCAAGTGTGGGATGCTTGAGGAACTCTGAGTCAGAGTTGATGAGCTGGAATCTGAGCTTCCAATACTACCACATATCAGAGAGGAAGTGAGTTACCTGGATACCATGTTTCAGGCAGCAGTCACACACCTTAGATTAACAGCCTTGAGTTTGGTCAGTGGTCAGGGACAGGAGCATGTCAACGAAATTGTGGGTATCACGTGCATGCAAGGGGGAATCAGGACCGGTAACTAAATTTCCAAGTATACACATCCTTTCAAATGGAGGCCATTGGGAAGAGGTTGCTTTGTTAGTATGAATTTAAATTGATTTCGAGAAGTGATACGAGTCAGAAGGCGTAGAATCTGTGTGGATAGAGCTTTTGAGCTGCAATGGAACAAAGCACTGATAGGAGTTATGTACAGGCCTCTTAACAGTGGTCAGGATATGGGGCAGAAAATAAATCAGGAGATAGAAAAGGCACTGTTCCAATAATTGTGGGGGACTTCAATATGTAGGTGGACTGGGAAAATCTGGTTGGTAGCAGATCACAAGGAAAGAAATTTGTCAAACATTTTGGAGATGTTTTTGGAGTAGTTTGTGGTACAGCCCACAACGGAACAGACAATTCTGCATATGGTGATGTGTAATGACGCACACTTGACTAGGAAGTTAAGATGAAGGAACCCTTGGGGGCAGTGACCATAATATGATTGAATTCACCTTGCAGTTTGAGGGGGAAAATCTGGAATCAGATGTAAGGATATTACAATTGAAGAAGCTGGCCAGACTTGATTGGAAGTCAAGCCTGGGAGTTTGGGGATAATTTGGGAAGAACAGAACTTCATTCCAAGGAAGGAAAAACTTACGAAGGTATGGAATAGGCAACCATGGCTGACAAGGAAGTCAGGGACAGCATGAGAAAGCAAAATAAAAAGTACACAAAGCGGTGAAGATTAGTGGGAAACCACAGGATTGTGACGCCTTTGAAAAACCAGCTGAGGATAACTAAAAAAAAAGCAGGGGGGGGGGGCGGGGGGTGCAGACAGAAGATGAAATAGGACAGTAAGCTAGCTACTAACAATAGAAAATTGCAGAAACTTTTTCTTGGATCGCTGTAACATAAGAGATGCAAGAGTGGATATTAGACCAGTGGAAAATGAGGGCTAAAGTAGTAACAGGAAATAAAGAAATGGTGGACAAACTGAACAGATTTGAAGAATTCTGAACAATTGAAGACACCAGTAGCATACCAGAACTTCAACAGAGTTAGGGCAGAGGTGAATGTAGTGGCCACACTAAGGAAAAGCTGCAGGGGAACATGGAAGTTCTGAAGGTCGACAAATTAGTGTTGGGACTACATTATTCACATTATACATTAATGACCTTTCAACACCAGATTATAGTCCAACAGGTTTATTTAAAAGTATAAATTTTCAGAGTGCTGCTCCTTCGTCAGGTAGCTCGTGGAACAGCATCATAGGACACAATTTATGATAAAAGATCAAAGCGTCATACAACCAATGTGATGTACTGAACAAACCTAGGTTCCTGTTGTCTTTTTTCACTTAGAATGGGGATACAGGCTTTGATTGATTAATATGTAAATCGCAGAATGTCTTTCAAGTAACATAAGGTTCTACCAGCATTAAAAAAAGTGACATCTCAGCTCAGACAGTGCAAAGGTGTGAGGTTAGAGTCTGTCTGTATCCCAACCTTGAGTCCAACTGGTTCTTTTTGCAAAGTAGGAATTTATAAATTGTCACATGGACTAACTGCCTACAGATTGTGCACTTTTGGAATAAAATAAAATATATCTGCAAATACTTGCCCACCCCCATCCCACCACCTGGCTACTGTCTCCCTGCACCACACGTACACCACCAACCCCCAAAGCAATCTGGCCACCATCCCCCTCCCCACCCACCATCCGGCCACTGTATTCAGCACCACATCCTATCCACCCGCCCCCCAATCATGCACCTCCACCCACTATCTGGCTACTGTCTCCCCTCTCCAAACCCATTATCCAGCCAGTCTCTTTCCATATCCCCCTACCCCACACCCACCACTGTCCCCCCCAGTGTCTCCACCCGTTCCCACTATCTCTCTTCCCCTCCCCCACCGTAAGGCCACCATCTCCACACCACTCCCTAATCATCACCCATCCCCTAATGGATCCCACTCACTCTTTCCCTTGCACTCATCACATCCACACACCCCTTCCCCGATCAGGCAGTCTGTCCCACACCTTTCTTGCTTCCCCTCTCTCCCCCGCCCACTGCTCCCGCTAAGTTCTTGTCTCCTTTTGGAAGATGAACAAACGCGGCCAATGGCCGAATGATTGTAGTGAGCTCATGACTCATCCCCCCCGATCCAGTGTTAGGATCAGAGGGTTGAGAAGTCTCCCCCCGCTGTGGGGTGCTGTGCGGGACGGGCGGACGCGGAGGATTGTGTTTATTTTTCACCATCTTTACTCACTAACCTGAATTTACCGCCATGGTCCTGGCCGCCATCTTGGAGAGGAACCGGAACCGAAAACCCCCGAGTTGTCTTTTGGGAGAAGGGAGGGTGTCCTTCCCGCCAAACAGCTCGACCGTGCCCGCACACGGCGATCGACAGGGCGCCCGTTAACTCTCGAGTCAACGGCCACGTCCCCGTCCCCCCAGATCTGCCGGCCGCGGGAGGACACGTGACAGTCCGCACAATTCCAGACTACAAGCCCCAGCATGCCCCATGCCCCATCGCCGGAAATAACCCCCAACACCGCCTCCCTTCACTTATTTAGAATATCACATCAAATTTCTAAGGGTTGCCCTTTTAGGGAAAAAAAATGCGTTTCACGATTGCTTCGAAGAAATATTGGTTTTGAGACGGAAAAAAAAACTGTCGGGTATAGATGTTTGAAAAAAGGCTCGGGAACCGGCCGTTTGGGCGGACTTCTGGGAAATGTGCTTGACCCTGAGCCGAGATAGACTACATCCCCTATAGTACACCGCGAACGGCGATCCCGGGGGCGGGACTCCGAGTGAAAGGGTAACGGTTGCCGGTGGAAGGAGCAGCGCATGCGCAGCTGCTTTCCTGCGCAGACTCCGTCCCGAGTTTCCTAAGGGAGAGGAGAAAAAAAGATGGTGGCTAGTGTGTAAATTGGAGCAGCGCCGGAGATATATAATTATATATCAAATTATCCGCAATAGAGGAGCAGAGGGAGCTATTCCGACTAAAGAAGACGGACAGAGGAAAGGGTGGGGAAGAAACAAGGAAAATCAAACCCCCTTTCCGGAAAACTAAGGCCAGTAGACGGTTCCAGGGAAAGGACAAGAGCGTTGGGAGCTCCTGCTGAGTTTGAACTGTGAGTCGGTGAGGGCTGAGAGGGAGAGAGACTAGGGGATCCTGGCACCTCAGCTGCTTACTGCTACCCGGAGGCTTTAGCGGTACATCCAGGCCGGTGCGGCCTGTCTCTTCACCCACCCCCCACCCCCAATCCTCCTCCAGCATCACCGGGGAGCGACACCACGCCGGGCATTTCACCGGCAAAGGTTTGGGGGAGAGCAGGCGGGCAGGCCCGCCGGCCGGCCTGAGAGAAAGCCTGTCTTCTCAACATTAGAGAGTTGCAATTGTTTTGAATGTGGTGAGAGGAGAGAGATTCGTGTGCTGTTCCTTAACCTCAACCGTTTCAGGATATGTCCGGGAAAGGGTTGTCCTTCCTTCTCCAAAGCGCAATTTTTATTTCTCTTTTGTACAACCTCTGGGATTGTGAATTTGCAACGCCTCTCAATTTTTTTTTAAACCAAAAGTTCATTCGCTCCTTTTGCAAGTATGTTTAAGGATAGGCAGTATGTCTTAACTTTGCTTGAAGTGTTAATCTATTTTTACTTAGGATCAAGTAGGTATGGAACAGGCCAACATTTCGTCTTAAATGTTGCTTCATTGTTAACAGTTGGGAGGAGTTTATAGAAACGAGCACAAGATATGATGGTTATTATTTATTCATCTGGGAGTCAGTACCAATATTTTTGCCCTTAAAATATGAGCAAGTACTTCTCAAGCAGATTATTCGTTCTTCTGTCTTTAATATTTTATATCTTGGTGACTGTAAAGGCTGACTGAAGTTAGGATTTATCAAGTTTAATTTGAGGAGAATAACGTATGGAATTGTAAGTTTGATTTTTTTTTAAGAAAATCATCAAATATACCAATGAGCTTTGAAGCAGCAATTCAGGCATGAGATTTGTGTAACAACTTTTAGTGTAAAATGGGAAACAGAGAGGTTGGTCTAAACAAATTGTAAAATACAATACAAATTGTGTAGAATTTTTCTAAGAGTTTTATTATGTCAATGATAGAAGGAAGAGTAATTATTAAATTTTGTTTGAAATTCTAGTAAATGCTGGGCTTGCACAAGAGGTTGGAGGAAATGGGGGTTACTATTGAGGAATAAAAACATCATATTGCCTATATTTTAAAAGAAAAATGTTAACACAGCTGTGTTTATACCTGTACCTTGTGCTCATGGCCCACGTTGAATGGTTGCTGTCCAATTTCCATGGAGCTGTAAATTGTTGTTTAATACTTCAGTTTAGAAAACAAAATACTCACTAAAGTTGCAAGCTAACACTTCAGAAATCTCATGTAGGGTAGGACCTGTTGACACCCTTGGTTAACTGAATAAACATGGTGCTATCTAGTAATTGTCATCGAGGAATGACCAACCTATGCACAGCAACAGTAAAGTTAATTGGCTTTGTGGATTGCAAAATCTAATCAGAATGATTATTTTGCAAATGCAGTGTTATGGTGGCGGAAAATGTTCTTGCTGTGTATGTTATGCAAAATTTATTCTCGTGTGTCGTCATGAAGGGGATGCTGCCCAGATAAATTTTTGCCTCACTTATTTTATCTCACTTCTGCTGAGACCTTTTGCTATGATGCAATGTTGTCATATTTGATCCGAGTGGTTGTAATTCACCTCCAAGGTGGAACAGGAGATGAAATACATCATTTCCCCACCGAAAGGTGATGCCATTTTTGAAGCACACCAAACTGATTCCACAAATTAGTTCAAAGAAGGTACTTGATCTGAGATCCCTTGTCAATGTGATCTGAAGTGTTCAGCAGAACTTGCTGAGTCTGTATGTTGGTTTCGCACTGACTGTTTGTCACATGGTGAGACACATTAATGGAATCCTGGATTTGAACATTGAGCTTAGCTTGACTGGTCCTTCTGTTGGGGTGATATTTCAACAAATTCCTTGTTGGTCCAACTTAGATGAATTAATTTTGTCGATCAACGTTAATCAGAGCTGTTTTTTGTTTTAAGGTACACTGAACCCGTACCATTTAATATAAATCTATAAATTGGTCGTCTGCACTTGTTATCACAAACACCATTAATCACAAAGACCCAATCCCATAATAATGACGTATTTGTGTTTCATTTGTTCCGATGTTGTGTATGAATTCGGTGCCGGATTCGGAGACTCAATTGCTTGACCCATTTCTGCCACGTGATAGCATCATGGCTGATGTGATACTCCAGATTCTCATTAACTTCAATAACCTTCCATCTTTGTTTAGCAAGAAACTCTGCTGTAGTATTCAAGGACTCTGCTTACATCAGTGAGAAACAGAAACCTGAGGATTCATGAACCTCAAAGATTTTTCTTCACTTCAGTCTTAAATGGGCAGCGACCCCTAGTTCTAGACTCACGCGCGAGCATCCTTTCCACATGTAATATTAAGGGGTTTTGACTTCATGCATGCTTCAAGCAAGTCACCTCTTATTATTCTGAGTGGGTACAAGCCTGGTCTATCCAACCTTTATTCCTAAGATAACCTGCCTGCTTCATTCCGAGTGTGGTAAACCCTTTCTAAAATAATTGTAAAAATATTTAGATTCTTCTTCAGTTAAAGAAACAAGTCATATGGTCTCACCAATACCCTGTCCAACAGAAGCATAATCTTTTACTTTTGTACTCTCTTCCTCTCAATAAAAAAGCACATTCACTTCGCTTTCTAAATTATTCGCTGTCTATCATACTTTCTGTTATTTGTGCACTAGGGCACTCAGTTCCATCAATCTCTGATCTCTTACCATATAGATAACATGTTCCTTTTTTCTTCCTGCCAAAATGGACAATTTCAGATTAAGGAGCTGGAACAACTGTCCTTAAAGCCCTGGTCTGGAGCGAGGGAAGCAGAACTAAGGGTAGCAGTGTGAACCAGGGTTTCTTACCATAATTCGCTGCATGGTGCTGAGAATAAATATGCATATATGAATGCTCAATTACGACATCATAACTCTGAGCTTTGTGATTGACCATCATGCGAGGAAGCATGGTCGCTTTGACCAGGATTCGGAGTGTACCTGTCTCAGTGGAGGTCTGTGCTTCCAGTTGTATATGCAAATGGGTAGTCAATATTTGAATTTAGTTGAAAGTTTTGAATGTTTTGGTAGATTAAGACAGAGTCTTTGAAATTATAGTCTAATGAGAAATAAGATACATTTTGACATATCACTTTAAATAGGTTTTCTGGCCTTATAACCAAAGGTTTTTGTAAAATCCCCATCTTACTATTTACAAATCATGCAATGGACTGTGCACTGGAACATCCACCCATTCACTGTACTTAACTGATTTGAGAAAATATCCAGCTTTGGAGGGCTGGAAACATGCAAGGAAACACAATGAAATATTTCTTTCTATATTAGCATTGTTACTTGTGTGTTTTCTTTTGAATAACTTTGAAATATACACAGCCTAATAAATGTGCTTACTGCTTTGTTGAGCAGTAATCTCAGTGCATTCTTACTGTCCACCTAGCTAGCTTGAACATTTAGAATTGATTGTTTAACTTCAGTTTCCTGCTTTCCCTTCTGCATCTGAAGTTACTGCACCTGCTGAGTTATGCCTCCAGACCTGTCAATACTTGTGCTGCTAACCAATCTTCCAAGTATGTTTGAGCATACATTAAATGTGCTATTCTGCTTCATATTTAACTTCTTCCTGAGCCTCAGATGTTTCAAAAGGAGTCACTGGAGTGACACTTCAGGTTATTTATTTTACTTTCCCTATTTTTGCGAAAAGGGATTATGGGTAGTTTGTAGCATTCCAACGATGTCCACTGACTAATAATTGAACCTGAGTGACCCCAGTACAAATAGTAATTTTTTTCCCCAAATTGATTTTCAGTAGCTTCTGCAATTTTGAGGGAATTTGTTGGGTGAATGTCCTAGTGAAGGCTGTAATCATGCGTGAATTGATTTGACATTTGTCTATTGCTCCACTGTCTGCTTGCTTCAGAGTTAATCTGGGAAGCATGTTAAGTTCCAGTAGTATTGTGGTTAAAAAAGGTTAGGTGCAAAATCTGTTGTGGGTATATTTAGTACATGAGAGACATTGCTATTTTGCTTGGGTGATGAGCAGTTTATTTTGCTTAATGGTCTGTTTATTGTGTAGGACGAGATATAACCTTGCAATGTTGACCACACTTAATTTTGGTGCCAGATCTGTTTCAAGAAAATCAACTGGCTTTTAACAGCCATCCTGGCAGCAGCGATGATGCATAAGTCAGTAACTGTTCAATGTCTTAGTTAGACTCATCAAGCATCATTGTTGCATCAGTGGAGCAGAGAAAGAATCTGCTTTGTTATCACACATCTGTGGAGGCCAAAAGAGTGTAATGCCTCCACGAGCAGAGGCTGCAAGGAACCTAACAGAAAAAAAATACACATTTCAACTCTTCATGTGGTTGAGATCCCAGCTGAGTTAGAAATGTGAAGTATTTTGGGGTCCACCTTAATGTTTTGATAGCCCTGTATTTCATTTGGAATTAACCCTTTTAATGTAGCTTAACATTTCCAGTTTTCTTTTGGATTCACCAGAATGGGGTCAGGGCCTTTCATCCTGTTCTGCCATTCAATTGGAGCATGGCACCTTAAAAATGTGCCCTCTAGTTTTGACCTAACAACGTCTGCCTTTTCCCTTCATACTTGGGAATCAGAAAAAAAAAATCTTGATTTTGAAATTTAAAAATCTAATCATTGGCACAGTGGTTAAGACTGTTTCACAGTGCAAGAGACCTGGATTTAATTCCCACCTTGGGTGACTACCCAAAATGCCAAGTGTTCTACTGATAGTACAGGTCTCGGACAAAAAAAACCATGATGAAAATGTGGAGAATTTTTAACCATCAGTGTTCTGCTGAATGTTTGGTATGAAACAGTATTCATATATCAGTTAGTTGGAATAGTCACAATGTAGAGTTAGCCTAGTGATAATTCATGCATCAATGAATTGTCCATCTAAGAGGAGGTAAGTTCACATGTGAGATTTGTTTCTTTTATATTGATACTGTCCATTGAGAGTTATAATCGTGCAGCATGGCAACAGACCCTTTGGTACAATTCATCCATTCCCACCAGGTTTCCCAAACTGAAGTAGTCCCACTTGCTAGAATGTGGCCCATATCCCTTAACCTTTCCTATTCATGTACCTGTCCATATGTCTTTTAAATGTTATAACTGTATCTGTATCTACCATTTCCTTTGGCAGTTCATTCCACATAGGACCTACCCTCTGTGAAAAAGTTGCCCTCCGGTCCTTTCTTAATTTTCCTCCTCTCACCTTAAAAATGTGCCCTCTAGTTTTGAACTCCCCGACTCTAGTGAAAAGACTTTTGCTATTAACCTTATCTAAGCCCGTGTTGATTTTATAAACCTTAATAACGTCAACCCCTCAACCTCCTACGCTCCAGTAAGAAAAGTCCCAGTCTATCCAGCGCCTCCTTATGACTCAAAGCTGCCAGTCCTGGTAACACCCCTGTGAATCTTTTCTGCACCCTTGCCAAATTAATGATTTTCTTCTGAAATCAGGGCAACCAAAACTCTACACAGTACTCCAAAAGTGGCCTAAACTACATCCTATACAATTCTAACTAGTATGCTCAATACTCTGACCAATGAAGGCAAGCGTACCAAATGCTGCTGCCTCCAGCCTGTCCATCTAAGACACCACTTCCAAAGAACTATGTACGTAAACCTCTGAGTCTCTGTTCCTCAACACTCTCCAGGGCCCTACCATTAACTGTGTAAGGCTTGCCCATATTCGACTTCCCAAAGTGCAACACCTTGCATTTATCCAAATTAAACTCCATTTGCCACCCATTGGCACAGCTGATGGAGATTTTGTTGTTCTGAGATAACCTTCACTGTCCACTATACCACCAATATTGGTGTCTCTGCAAACTTGCTAACCATTCCTTCGACATTGTCATCCAAATCCTTTAAATAAATGGGAAATAACGGTGGACCCATCACTAATGCTTGCAGTACATCACTGGTCAGACTGGAAAGCCACCCTCCGTCTTCCACTGTCAAGTGAAATTTGTATCCAGTTGGCAACCTCTCCCATAATCCTGTGTGATCTAACTTTATTAGCCAGTCGATCATGTGGAACCTTATCAAAGGCCTTTGCTAAAGAGCGGAGGACAGGAAAACCAAATCTTCTCTATCTCATGTTTTGATGTCTTCAATGTCTGAACACGTTTCACAGTACACAGATTATTTTTGAGCTTTAGTCAAAAGTGGCAGCAAAATTGCCCTGAAGGTCTCAGATACAGCATGCACCAACCTGGAATCTTGCTTTTTTTAAGTTGATGTTGCTTGAGGCTTAAAAGGATTCCACATATAATGCCAGTTTGAGGCCTTAGTTGATGCATTGTAATCATAGAACATTAGAGTAGTTGGGACGAAGAAATTATTATTTACGTTGAGTGAGTTATAGATTTCAGAAGATTTGAGTTCTCTGAAGTGCAGCATTTGCGCAACATGACAGCTTTTATGTGTTGCAAATAAAAACATGTTAACCTGCTTGTTGCAATCTTAAGGGACTCCACCTGCATTTTAATCAGTTTTGTCATCAGGATTTGTTACGTGGTAAAATTCCCAGACTATTCTTCAGTTCTGCCATGCTGATCTTTTTGCTTCTTGGCTTGTCGGGGGAACTTCGAGCAGAACATTGAGGGTGGATCACTAATCGCTGCAACTCTGTGCTGGAAGCAGTGAAAAATTTGAAGTTCTGAATTTAAAAAGTTGCTACCAGGCGACTGATGCTTGACAGTGTTTGGATAGCCTCTTCAGTGTTAATAGATATCCTGAAACATCTCATGTACGAAAGCATGAAAACTCAATTGTAGATGAAGAGTTAGAAAAAACTTGTGGGCTGTTCATCACTTAGTTGGCATCAGAGAATTGCTCTGGTAGAAATACTTGCACACATGTGGAAACTGACTGCACATGATAAGCAGTTTGAAGGCCTGTGTGCCAAGCAAAGAACCCTGGATTATACTGAAGTTAATCATGTGATTGCAAAAAGAAATGATTGCTCGAGATGTCATGTGTATTGGAGTCAAGTGTGAAACCACTGTACAGATGGATTGCAGAGTGGAGTCTACTGGCTTAAATATCAATGTTACTTCATTTGGCTGAGCTTGGTAATGATCTATACGATCCACGTTGTTAGAGACAAGAATTGGTCCAAGCACAAAACCCAATTGTTGGAATAAATTTGCTTCAGATCAAGATATTTCTCACGTAACGGGGAAACTCTTGGGAGCAATGTATTGCAGCGAACTGATCTCATACGTCTTTTTTATTCTTTGAACAAGATATTTTGAAGTTTAGTGTTTGCAGCACCAGAGCCTATCCTGTAGAAGTGTTTGAATAGTGGACAAAGAATTTTTTTTGTTTCTGACTGGAAGAATTTCCAGATGGGTATTTGGCGCAAGCGCTTAGCATTAGTCTGGATTGTTTTTGTCAGCACCATCCTATGTACTAACTGCACATGCTCACTGGCCTGTTGAACATCACATTGGTTCTGTTGATGCTGTCTGACCTCAGTAAACTGGTCAGTTCAAGTCTGGACTTGGTGATCTGAAGTATAAATTCACTCTGTGTAAATTCACTGGTGCTTTGTCAGAGCTGTTGTCTTGGATCAGTGGTGCTGGAAGAGCACAGCAATTCAGGCAGCATCCGAAGACAGGCAAAATCGACGTTTCGGGCAAAAGCCCTGATGAAGGGCTTTTGCCCGAAACGTCGATTTTGCCTGTCTTCGGATGCTGCCTGAATTGCTGTGCTCTTCCAGCACCACTGATCCAGAATCTGGTTTCCAGCATCTGCAGTCATTGTTTTTACCAGAGCTGTTGTCTTGTCAATGGGATGTCAGGCTGGTGCTTAATGTGCTGTGCTGGGGTGTGAGAAAAGGATCCTGTGGCACTGTTAGAACAGGAACAGAGATGTTTTCTGATAAACAAGCTGGCCTACCCCCTTCAAGCATGAAAACAATATGACTGCTTCAAATGTAATTCCGAATTTGGTCTTTGGGCATATCCAGCAATGTGAGGAGACTTTATATAAGTACAAAGCAAAATACAGTAGATGTTGAAAATCTGAAATGCTGAGCTGTATCTCCTGTCAAGAAAAAAAATGAAATTAATGTTTCAAATATGTTAACATCCATCACAAGTTCTAGACATTTTTTTTACTCTTTCCAACTTTTGAGTGGAGTGTAAAAGTTTTCAGTTTCTGATTTTCTTTAAAAGAGGAATGTTAGTTCTGCTACTTTTAGTATGTGCTCATTTAATTCAGTTTTCACCAACATGAAAATTGGTTAAAATTCTGCATTTGCCAATATACTGTACTGCTTTTTGTTTCCTGCCCTGAACACACATTATTTTGTTTCAGATAGTTGTTTGGAAGTATAGAACTTGAGTCATGCTGAAAAAAGGCAAAAAGAGGACACTTGCCAATCATATTGCGTAAATGTTTGTTTTCTCCTCTGGTGGCTTTTCTTGCAATTTGTCCTGATAAGTGCAAAACCTAAAAGCTTCAATTTTTTTTATTTCAGTAATCTCATTCTTTTTGTTAGAAGCAAAAACAAAAGCTGCAAGACTCTTTTTATTGATCAGGTTTATTGATCCGTCACTGAAATAAATTCATGTGGGGTTGGGCAGACAAGGGACCCAATCATCCTTCGATTAGGAAGTAAGATTAGGCCATTTGGTTTTTAAACAAGTAGCACGTTGAATTGGATCATCACTGGTTAGCAACAGCATTTTAAGTTTCATAGCCCTGAAGCCCTTAATCAAACAAATGTCAATTTAATTACAGTATTGACATTGATTCTACAGTGTTTTTTGGGGAGGAAGTCACAGATTTCCTTCATCCTATGAAAGATGACTCCTAAATTGCCAAATGCTAATTTTTAAGGTAATGCCCCTTTTTCTGAACCCACCCATCAGGGGAATTTAGTTTTCCTTGATCCACCTTATCAATCTGTGAGTCACCTTACACGTGAAAATTAGACACCCTATAACAATCAGATTTCATTTGTGCACATGTAACCAATGACACCAAGCCCCGGTGTCATTTTGGTGAATCATCTGTAATGTGCACCCTCCAAGACCAGTACCAGTACTCTTGCTAAGGTACAGTTCTCACAATGAAATTCAGTATAGTAAACAAGAGTTGCGCAACTGCGACTCACGCTTTCCTTCCAATTTCCTGCAGCATTTCATGATCTTTTTAAATAATTTTGTGTATCTGCCCATTAAATTTTCACGGTTGCAGTACTTGGGATGCGAAATCTCCATTTGCTCTGCAGTTCTTAGCATCTAATCATTTGAAAAGTAATTTCTTTTTTGGTTGACAGTTCATTCCCCACATTAACATCAGTGTGCTACAAAATTGTCCATTCACTTAATGTGTCGAAAACCCTTCCCATCTATCTGCTCATCTCTATATGTTTACTGTATTGTCTCAATGTAGTGTTTTTATGAAACGAAGATGGCTGAATCAAGTCACTTTGAAATACAAGGAAAAGTTTGAAGTCAAAGTATAGGTCAAAGAGTCATAGATATATTTTCACCAAGGAAACAGACCCTTCGGTCCAACCAGAAATCCTAGATAAATTTAGTTCCATTTGCCAGTACTTGTGCCATGTCCCTCTAAACCCTTCCTAATCATATACCCATCCCGATGCCTTTTAAATGTGGTAACTGTCCCAGCCTCCAGCACTTACTCTGGCAACTCGTTGCAGACGTGCACTACCCTCTGCATGAAAAAGTTGCCCATTACGGGTCCCTTTTATATCTTTCCCCTCTCGCCTTAAACCCTCTAGTTCTAGACTCCCCATCCTGGGGAAAAGACCTAGTCTGTTTACCCTATCCATGCCCCTGATGATTTTATCAATCTCTATAAGGTCACTCCTCAGGCTCCGACGCTCCAAGGAAAACAGCCCCAGCCGATTTAGCCTCTCCCTGTAGCTCAAACCCTCCAACCCTGGCAACATCCTTGTAAATCTTTTCTGAACCCTTTCAAGTTTCACAACATCCTTCCAAAAGTAAGGAGACAGAATTGCATGCAATACGCCAACAGTGGCCTAACCAATGTCCTGTGCATCTGCAACATGACCTCCCAACTCTAACACTCCATGCACTGGCCAATAAAGGCAAGTATATCGAATGCCGCCCTCACTCTCCTATGTACCTGCAACTCCACTTTCACGGAACTATGAACTGGCACTTCAAGGTCTCTGTTCAACACTCCCCAGGACCTTACCATTTAGTGTACAAGTCCTGCCCTGATTTACAGCACCTCAGATATATTTGCATTGAACTCCATCTGCCACCCAACCCACTGGCCCATCTAATCAAGATCCCATTGTACTCTGAGATCACCACTTTCACTGTCCACTACACCTTCAATTCTAGTATCATCTACAAACTTACGAAACATACTTCTTATGTTCGTATCCAAATAATTTATGTAGATGACAAAAAGCAGTGAACCCAGCACCAATACTTGTTGCATGCTGCTGGTGTCAGGCCTCCAGTCTGTAAAGCAACCTTCCATTGTCACCCTCTGTCTCCTACCTTTTGAGCCAGTTCTGTATTCAAATAGTTCTCCTTCTATTCAGTGTGATCTAACCTGTCTACTATGAGGAACCTTGTCGAACACCTTACTGAAGTCTACGTCGATCACATCCACAGCTCTGCCCTTATCAATCCACTTTGCTACTTCAAAAAGCTCAAATCAAATTAATGGGATACTATTTCCCATACACAAAACTATGTTGACTATCCCTAATCAGTCCTTGCCTTTCCAAATATGTGTACATCCTGTCCTTCAGGATTCCCTCCAACAACTTGCCCACCACTGATATCGAGCTCACCGGTATCTGGTTTCCAGGCTTTTCCTTACCACTTTTCTTAAATAGTGACACAACTTTAGCCCAGGTCCAGTCTTCAGGTACCCCATTTGTGGCTATCAATGATAGAAATATCTCAGCATGGGCCCAGGAATATCTTCCCTTGCTGAAAAATGTTTTACTGGAAAAGCGCAGCAGGTCAGGCAGCATCCAAGGAGCAGGAGAATCGACATTTTGGGCATAAGCCCTTCTTCAGGAATCTTTCCTTACTTCCCATCGAGTTCTTGGCTACTCCTGATCAGCTCCCATTGACTTATCCACCTTTGTGCATTTTAAGACATCCAGCAGTACCATCTCGGTTTTATGGACTTTTCAAGATGTTGCTATTTATTTCCCCATGTTGTCTACCTTCGATATCCTTCTCCACAGTAAATGCTGATGCAAAAGGGGACATAAATTTAAAAGGGTGGAAGGTATAGGGGAGATGTCAGGGGTGGGTTCTTTACCCAGAGAGTGGTGGGGGCATGGAATGCGCTGCCTGTGGGAGTGGTAGAGTCAGAATCTTTGGTGACCTTTAAGCGGCAATTGGATAGGTACATGGATGGGTGCTTAAGCTAGGACAAATGTTCGGCACAACATCGTGGGCCGAAGCGCCTGTTCTGTGCTGTATTGTTCTATGTTCTATGTTCTAAAATACTCATTTCGTATCTCACTCATCTCTTATGGTTCCACACATAAGTTATCTTGCTGATTGTTATGTGGCCCTATTCACTCCCGAGTTAGCCTTTGTCCTTAATTTATTCATAGAATTTCTTGGGATTCTCCTAAACCCTGTTTGGCTTTGGGAAACGTCGTGGGTCACCTAGTTTGCGTCCATGTCCATAATCCATGTGTTATCTCAGCTGCTAACCAACATCCTGCCAATATCGTATGGTGTATATGATTCCACTTAGCCACATTTTTAATAGACTGCATTGGCATTTTTTGAATGCCTTCTGGTAGTCTGTATAATAGCTTGCATAAACATTTAGCTACCAGAAAAGCTAAATATAGGTGATGCTGGAAATCTGAATGGAAACCGGACATCTGTGTGCATTCAGCAGGTGCTGTCTCACCTGTGGAGAGAAAAAGAGAGTTAACATGTCAGTCAATGACCTTAGATGAAACTTGCTGACCTCAAAATTCAACCGGTCTTCAATGTGACTTTTCAAATCAATGATGTCAATCCCTAAGATGATTAGGCCTTTATTTCCTAGTTTATTTCTGTCCTACTGAATGGGAATGAAATAGTCAATTTTGCAATCCAAGAGGGCATTTTCTGAATCAAGAAAATTTTGGTTGGTCATAAAGAGCCAAATGTTAAAATATCATCAATTTAGTTCTTCCCATCTGTTTAATGAGGAACTATCTTGATTGACTTGCTTCTATTACCTGGTGTGAAGAAGCCTGTCCCAATGTGAGTGCTAAACCTTTGTCCTGTCAGCTTGCATCCTTTGCCCTGGGTCCATGTTTAATTTTAAACAAGATTTACCTTTTCCATTCCTGTAACTTACCTCCATGATATTGATCACAGTGGTGCAGTGCACCAAAACCAGGGATACATTCTTGTCTTCTGAGTCCAAGTATTTTAACACTTTGTCAGGTATGGGGAAAGCAGATATCTGTACACAAATCAACTACAGATCGTTCTGCCAAAACTCCAGGAACCCATGACAAGGGAACCTTCAGAAGAGACGATGACACACATTTGCAAGTTTTTAAGATATGGGAGCAGGAGTAATTTGTTTAGCTTATTGTGTTGTGCTGTGCCATTCAATGAGATCATGACTGATCTGATCCTTAAATCCACCTTCCTGTCTTTCAGCGTACCTCTTGGTTCTTCTGCGAGAAAGAATTCCACAGATTTGTTACCTTCTAAGGAAAGTTATTTCTCCTCCTCTGTTTTAAATCTGTGACCCCATACTCTCAGAGTGCGTCCTGTGGTCCTCTACTCTCTAACCAGGGAAAACAAGCTCTCTTAGCCATATCAAGTCCCTGAAGAATCTGTATTTCAATTAGGTCTCATTATCCTGATAACCAATGAATACAAGGGCCAACTGACTCACTTTTTCTTAAGATCTTCCATACCTGTAATTAACTTTCCCTGACCAATTACCAATTACACATTACCAATATATATTTCTTGACATATAGGGACCAAAGCCTCAGTATTTCAGCTGTGTTCTGACGAGTATTTTAGATATAAACCTTCTGCAGTTTTAGAAAGGCTTCTCCGTTTTATATTGTATTCCATTGTATTCCATTTAAAAGCAGCAAGGAGGGGACACGAAAGGTCCTTAGTAGATAGGATTAGGGAAAACCCTAAGGCTTTCTATAGGTATGTTAGGAATAAAAGAATGACTAGGGTAGGAATAGGTCCAGTCAAGGATAGTAGGGGGAAGTTGCGTGTGGAGGCGGAAGAGATTGGGGAGACACTGAATGAATACTTTTCTTCAGTATTCACTCAGGAACAGGGCATTGTTGTCGATGAGAATACTGAGGCACAAATAAGTAGAATGGATGGCTTTGAGGTATGTAGAGAAGAGGTGTTGGAAATCCTGGAAAAGGTGAAAATAGATAAGTCCCCTGGGCCTGATGGCATTTATCCTAGGATTCTCTGGGAAGCAAGGGAGGAGATTGCAGAGCCATTGGCCTTGATTTTTATGTCCTCTTTGTCTACAGGAGTAGTGCCAGAAGACTGGAGGATAGCAAATGTGGTTCCCTTGTTCAAAAAGGGGAGTAGGGATAGCCCTAGTAACTATAGGCCGGTGAGTCTCACTTCTGTTGTGGGCAAAGTCTTAGAGAGAATTGTAAGGGATAGGATTTATGCACATCTAGATAGGAATAATGTGATCAAGGATAGTCAGCATGGTTTTGTGAAGGGCAAGTCGTGCCTCACAAACCTTATTGAATTCTTTGAAAAGGTGACGAAGGAGGTTGATGAGGGGAAAGCGGTAGATGTGGTATATATGGATTTTAGTAAGGCGTTCGATAAGGTTCCCCATGGTAGGCTACTGCAGAAAATACGGAGATATGGCATTGAGGGTGAGTTGGAGGTTTGGATTAGGAATTGGCTGGATGGAAGAAGACAGAGGGTAGTAGTTGATGGCAAAGTTTCTTCATGGAGTGCCGTCACTAGCGGTGTTCCGCAAGGATCTGTTTTGGGACCATTGCTGTTTGTCATTTTTATAAATGACCTGGAAGAGGGGTTAGAAGGTTGGGTGAGCAAGTTTGCGGATGACACGAAAGTCGGAGGAGTTGTTGACAGTGAGGAAGCATGTGGCAGGTTACAGCAGGATATAGAGAAGCTGCAGAGCTGGGCAGAAAGGTGGCAGATGGAATTCAATGTAGCTAAGTGCGAGGTGATTCACTTTGGGAAGAATAACAAAAAGATGGGGTACTGGGCTAATGGTCGGATACTTGGTAGTGTGGATGAGCAGAGGGATCTTGGTGTCCATGTACACAGATCTCTGAAAGTTGCCACCCAGGTAAATAGTGCGGTGAGGAAGGCATATGGCGTACTGGCTTTTATTGGTAGAGGAATTGAGTTCCGGAGTCCTGAGGTCATGATGCAGTTGTATAAGACTCTGGTACGGCCGCATCTGGAATATTGTGTGCAGTTTTGGTCGCCATACTATAGGAAGGATGTGGAGGCATTGGAACGGGTGCAGAGGAGGTTTACCAGGATGTTGCCTGGTATGAAAGGAAAATCGTATGAGGAAAGACTGAGGCACTTGGGGCTGTTTTCACTAGAGAAAAGAAGGTTTAGGGGTGACTTGATTGAGGTGTACAAGATGATTAGGGGGTTAGATAGGGTCGACAGTATGAACCTTTTCCCGCGTATTGAGTCGGGTATTACAAGGGGGCATAGCTTTAAATTAAGGGGGGGTAGATATAGGACTGATGTTAGGGGTAGGTTCTTCACTCAGCGAGTCGTTAGTTCATGGAATGCCCTGCCAGTAACAGTGGTGGACTCTCCCTCTATATGGGCATTTAAGAGGGCATTGGATAGGTATATGGAGGATAGTGGGTTAGTGTAGTTTAGGTGGGCTTGGATCGGCGCAACATCGAGGGCCCAAGGGCCTGTACTGCGCTGTATTCTTCTATGTTCTATGTTCTATGTTCTATGTAAATAATAGTACATTTCTCTCACCCTATTGCTTCCTGAACCTGGAACTAGCATTTTATAATTCGTGCTGAAAATGTGTTGCTGGAAAAGCGCAGCAGGTCAGGCAGCATCCAAGGAACAGGAGAATCGACGTTTCGGGCATAAGCCCTTCTTCAGGAATGAGGAAAGTGTGTCCAGCAGACTAAGATAAAAGGTAGGGAGGAGGGACTTGGGGGAGGGGCGTTGTAAATGCGATTGGTGGAAGGAGGTCAAGGTGAGGATGATAGGCCGGAGTGGGATGGGGGCGGAGAGGTCAGGAAGAAGATTGCAGGTTAGGAAGGCGGTGCTGAGTTCGAGGGATTTGACTGAGACAAGGTGGGGGGAGGGGAAATGAGAAAACTGGAGAAATCGGAGTTCATCCCTTGTGGTTGGAGGGTTCCTAGGCGGAAGATGAGGCGCTCTTCCTCCAGTCGTCATGTTGCTATGGTCTGGCGATGGAGGAGTCCAAGGACCTGCATGTCCTTGGTGGAGTGGGAGGGGGAGTTGAAGTGTTGAGCCACGGGGTGGTTGGGTTGGTCGGTCCGGGTGTCCCAGACGTGTTCTCTGAAACATTCCGCAAGTAGGCGGCCTGTCTCCCCAATATCGAGGAGGCCACATCGGGTGCAGCGGGTGCAGTAAATGAAGTGTGTGGAGGTGCAGGTGAATTTGTGGCGGATATGGAAGTATCCCTTGGGGCCTTTGAGGGAAGTGAAGGGGGAGGTGTGGGCGCAAGTTTTGCATTTCTTGCAGTTGCAGGGGAAGGTGCCGGGAGTGGAGGTTGGGTTGGTGGGGGGTGTGGACCTGACGAGGGAGTCACGGAGGGAGTGGTCTTTTCGGAACGCTGATAGGGGAGGGGAGGGAAATATATCCCTGGTGGTGTGCTCTGTTTGGAGTTTTTATAATTTGTGCACAAGGACCTCCAAATCCTGCTGTTATAGTTTTTTCTCCATTTAAATGATATTCGGCTCTTCTCCTTCGTGTCAAACTGCACAAGCTCTTGAGTCCCCATGTTAGATTCCATCTGCCAAGATTTTATATACAACCTGTCTATATTGCTTCACACACTGTCATCTTCACCACTTTGCTTCCTCATGTGATTTTAACATCCACAAACTTATGACAGCCACTTCATTGCTCAAATTGTCAATATATATTATAAATAATTGTTCCCAGCACTTGTGTCGAGAAAATCTCTCTCAGTAATGTGTGCTGACAAAGTAGCTGAGTTTCTCTATTTCCTGTTATTCATATTGAGTATCTGCTGCATTTTACTTTTGTTTCACTGTTAGCCAGCCTATTAATGGTAATATACTACCCCCAATATCGTGGGTTCTTATCCTATTAAGCCTCATGTGGTACCTTATCAAAAGCCTTGTGGAAAGCCAAATAGTTCTCAGTTAACTATTCTGCTTTTTAACCCTTCAAAGAATTGTGATAAGTTCGAGATGTAAATCCTATTTCATGAAGCCATGTTCACAGATTGTATATGTATTTCTAAATGATCTGCTATTAAATCCTTTGTAATTGACTCTGCACCAATATCACAACAGCAAACTAGCCTAGCATTTGCTTTTGTTCTTTGTCATTCCCTTTTCGAACAAGGATGTTATATTAGATAATTGCCAAATGTCATGAGATGTTTTGAGAAAGCAGTGTTTGTTGACACCAGAACTGAGGTGCAATTGCACCTCGATGCTTGCATGAATGTGTATACACGTGGTTGGAGACCCTTTGTCTTGACATCTTAGGCAAAGTGTGCACTGCTCACGCACTGAAAACAGGTGCAACGTTGACATCGGGTTCAAAGACCTTGAGGTGGGTGTCAGGTTCTCTGCCCCTTACCAGTTGGAGCTCACGCTCTCAATGTAATGTTGGCTTTTAAAACTTTGCAAATTGTTGAATGGCTTTTCTTGTCTTTAATTTCTTTGTTTGGCTTATCCCTTTTCTGGAATCCTTCTTTCTCACTGGTTTATATTTTTGTTGAGTCATGAGCCGTTTTCTGAAGTATGTTGCACATAAGCAGATCAGAGAAAGGTCTCCTGATGGTGGGATCCTCAACATTGTCCTCAGAAACTGTCTTGACTACACTTTGAATTTTTCCTCAGGGTTACCTCTGCCTATTTGGTTTTCCCAATCTGCATAATTAATTAAAGTCAGTGTAATTAATGTACTGCATTATTTTACATGCTCTTTTATCTCCTGATTCCTCTCCATCCCATATAGAGGGAGTAATCTAGAGGAGCCTCTAGATTACTCCCATTGTCTTTTCTCTCTTGTCAATCACTTCATTCGTCAATTCTGTATCATCTGATCCAAGATCATTTCATGCTGGCATATTGATTCTGTCTCGTCCTGTCAAAGCTATCCCACCACCCTTCCTTTCCTGTCAGATCTTTCGAACTTATGTGTATCCCTGAATGCTTATTTCCCAGCTTTGATCTCCTTGGGACCATGTCCTTGTAATGGCTGTAGGATCATTAACTTTTACTTGTGCCATAATTTCATTTATTTTGTTAGGAACACTAGATCCATTTAAGTGAAGAGCTGTTAATTTTGCCTTTTTACCATTTGTATTCCACATTTGGTGCTGGTAGCTGCTTTATGTGTGTTTCTACATTGTCCAGTCATGTCCTACTCTGGGTACACTTAGCTACCCTGCAATGCCAGCATATCCTTTTGCTTGGTATCCCCTCTATTTGGTTTAAAGCTTTCTCAACTAACCTTGTTATTTGATTTGGCAGGACAATGAACTTGACATGGTTAAAGTGAAACCATGGTTAAAGAGCAACATGGTTAAAGAGCAACTCCCTTCTATCCCATTAATCATGCCAATGCTCTATTCAATTCATGTCAATCTTTGAGCCACTCATTTAACTCTTGATTTTATTACTCTTTACCAGATATTGTTAATCTGTACTTGGTAGTAAACATTCTGGTGAAGTCGCTAGCATTAACTGTTACTGAAACCAAAAGAGAAAATGCTGGAAAATCTCAGCAGGTCTGGCAGCATCTGTAAGGAGAGAAAAGAGCTGACGTTTCGAGTCTAAGTGACCCTTTGTCAAAGCTTTGACAATGGTCAGTTAGACTTGAAAAGCCAGCTCTTTTCTCTCCTTACAGATGCTGCCAGACCTGCTGAGATTTTCTCTTTTGGTTTCAGATTCCAGCATCCGCAGTAATTTGCTTTTATTTAACTGTTACTGAAGTTGGAACTATAAAGTTATCTTGGTTACCACAAATGAAATTGTGGAGTTACCTGTCCTTCAGATGCTTCACAATGCAGGTATTTTGTATTGTGAGTAAATAAAGAGACCACATTGGAACACATGGAAGAACATGAAAATGCAATGCTTATGTGATAGATTTACGCTAACCATGCCGGAATAAGTTGGGTCTTGACAATTCTTTGCAATTTTTAACAGGATAAGACTTAATTCCAGCCAAATTAACTTTCTGACACAAACTTTTAAAAAATGTGTTCATGGGATGTGGGTGAATCTGGTTGGGCCAGCATTGTCGTTGAGAAGATGGTGGTGTGCTGTCTGTCGAGCCTCTATGGTCCATTTTGTAGAGGGAGTGTGTCATTACAAAAAGTTAGGATTTTGACCCTGCAATAATAAAGGAGCAGTGATGTATTTCTAAGCTTGGATAATGATTGGCTTTGAGGGAGACATCAGGGTCGTGGTGCTCCCATGTAGCTGCTGGCTGTCAACTTTTGGATCATAGCGATCATGGGTTTGGAATGGATTGTTTAAGAAAACTTGGTGAGCTTCTGTAGTGGATCTTGGGGATGGTGCACTCTGCTCCTACTGGGTGTTGGTGGGGGAGAATGTGAATATTTGTGGACATCATGCTCATCATTTCCAGATGTTTTGTCATCCTTCCACATAACATCTTCAGTGGGCCTCCAGGTGAAGCACTGTTGATAAACAGAAAGCAGGAATTATCAGCAGTGCTTCGCCCAGAGGCCCACTGAAGATGTTACCTAGTAGGGTGAAGAAACGTCTGAAAATGAACCTTCCAGCTCACCGAACAAACCTATATCCAGAACCTCAACCTGAGCTACAAATCTTCTTAAAACGTGCTATGATGCTAATTAAGCAGGCTGCTTTCTCATGGATGATCTCTAGTTTGTGTTGTTAGAACTACACTCATGAGGCAAGTGGAATGTATTCCATCACGTTTTTGGTGTTCCCTGAAAAGGCTTTGGGGAGTCCAATTTTTTTTTTTAATCCATAAGTTCAGTCATGCAGAGTTAACAAGTTTTATTCGTATCTAATTGCCTGTTTTACTTTTTCATTATCCTGTTCTTCAAACAAGATGTTCAAAAGTATTATTGCACACCTCTGGAGCAGGTGGGACTTGAACCCAGGCCTCCCAGACCAGGGAGAGGGACAATAATACTGCATCACAAGAGGATCCCTGTGTTACTTTGTATCTTTATCCACAACCACTAAAACACCTCTTTTCAATTTATTAATAAATCACATGGGGAGAAGTCTAATAACACCAAAGATGAGTAAGTGGTAGGGGGAAGAGTGAGTCTAACTATGAACAACAATTTTTAAAAAGGTCAAGGTTACCTATCAGGCAGGAAAGAAATGGTCGTGTGAGGGAGCCTTGGTTGATGAGAGAGGTTGAATGTCTGGTAAAGAGGAAGAAGGAGGCTTCCATAAGGTTGAGGAAACAGGATTCAGACAGAGCAGTGGAGGGATACAGGATAGCCAGAAGGGACCTGAAGAAAGGGATTAGGAGAGCTAAGAGAAGGCATGAAAAATCATTGGCGGATAGGATCAAGGATAACCCCAAGGCATTTTATGCGTATGTGAGAAACCTGAGAATGACGAGAACGAGGGTAGGTCCGATCAAGGACAGTAGTGGGAGACTGTGTATTGAGTCGGAAGAGATAGGAGAGGTCTTGAACAAGTACTTCTCTTCAGTATTTACGAACGAGAGGGACTGTATTGTACAAGAGGAGAGTGTGAAATGGACTGGTAAGCTAGAAGAGATACCTGTTAGGAAGGAAGATGTGTTGGACATTTTGAACAACTTGAGGATAGACAAGTCCCCCGGGCCTGACGGGATATATCCTAGGATTATGTGGGAAGCAAGAGAGGAAATTGCAGTACCGTTGGCAATGATCTTCTCGTCTTCACTGTCAACAGGGGTGGTACCAGGGGACTGGAGAGTGGCGAATGTTGTGCCCCTGTTCAAAAAAGGGAATAGGGATAACCCCGGGAATTACAGGCCTGTTAGTCTTACTTCGGTGGTAGGCAAAGTAATGGAAAGGGTACTGAGGGATAGGATTTATGAGTATCTGGAAAGACACTGCTTGATTAGGGACAGCCAGCACGGATTTGTGAAGGGTAGGTCTTGCCTTACAAGTCTTATTGAATTCTTCGAGGAGGTGACCAAGCATGTGGATGAGGGTAGAGCAGTGGATGTAGTGTACATGGATTTTAGTAAGGCATTTGATAAGGTTCCCCATGGTAGGCTTATGCGGAAAGTCAGGAGGCATGGGATAGAGGGAAATTTGGCCAGTTGGATAGAAAACTGGCTAACCGGTCGAAGGCAGAGAGTGGTGGTAGATGGTAAATATTCAGCCTGGAGCCCAGTTACAAGTGGAGTTCCGCAGGGATCAGTTCTAGGTCCTCTGCTGTTTGTAATTTTTATTAATGACTTGGGAGAGGGAGTCGAAGGGTGGGTCAGTAAATTTGCAGATGATACGAAGATAGGTGGAGTTGTGGACAGTGAGGAGGGCTGTTGTCGGCTGCAGAGGGACTTGGATATGATGCAGAGCTGGGCTGAGGAGTGGCAGATGGAGTTCAACCCTGCCAAGTGTGAGGTTGTCCATTTTGGAAGAACAAATAAGAATGCGGAATACAGGGTTAATGGTAGGGTTCTTAGTCAGGTGGAGGAACAGAGGGATCTTGGGGTCTATGTACATAGATCTTTGAAGGTTGCCACTCAGGTGGATAGAGTTTGTAAGAAGGCCTATGGAGTATTATCGTTCATTAGCAGAGGGATTGAATTCAAGAGTCGTGAAGTGATGTTGCAGCTGTACAGGACTTTGGTTAGGCCACAGTTGGAGTACTGTGTGCAGTTCTGGCTGCCTCACTTTAGGAAAGATGTGGAAGCTTTGGAGAGGGTGCAGAGAAGATTTACCAGGATGTTGCCTGGAATGGAGAGGAAGTCGTACGAGGATAGGTTGAGAGTTCTCGGCCTTTTCTCGTTGGAACGGCGAAGGATGAGGGGTGACTTGATAGAGGTTTATAAGATGATCAGAGGAATAGATAGAGTAGACAGTCAGAAACTTTTTCCCCGGGTACAACAGAGTGTTACAAGGGGACATAAATTTAAGGTGAAGGGTGGAAGGTATAGGGGAGATGTCAGGGGTGGGTTCTTTACCCAGAGAGTGGTGGGGGCATGGAATGCGCTGCCCGTGGGAGTGGTAGAGTCGGAATCATTGGCGACCTTTAAGCGGCATTTGGATAGGTACATGGATGGGTACTTAATCTAGGTTAGAAGTTCGGCACAACATCGTGGGCCGAAGGGCCTGTTCTGTGCTGTATTGTTCTATGATCTATGTTACTTTTAACTTTGTTTTGTACCTCCTGTGCCATGTTTCCCCCCCCCCCCCCCCCCCCCCTTGAGTTTCTGGACCTGATTTGGTATTTAATTATTTTAGCTGACAAGTCCAAGTTGATTCTCTGCATGTCTTTCAGGATTTCTTGGTGTGGTTAAGATATACCGTTGGTATCCCTTTTTCACACAGGCCGTTGATCCCTTGTTGCAGGCAATCTGCCAAAATGGCTTTCCAACACTTTTTTCATGTCTTCGGAGGATCGGTGTGGATTTGATCAGCCAAATGGCCTTTTTCTACCTTGTCGGGATTCTATGATTTTAAGATTGAAAATGCTGATTAAATTGATTGTGCTGTAACTGCACCTGAAAACCAGTGGTGGCACTGTTGCTTCACCCTTGACTGACTTGTAATTAACAGTGGTGCAGTGAGAGAGAGACTCCCTGAGATTCTTGTAGAGAGAGGAGGAAAACTTCTTCAAGGCAGGCATCCTTGCAAGAGGATTCGCAGTAGGGTTAAAATCAATGAGGTAAAAACAATGACTGCAGATGCTGGAAACCAGATTCTGGACAGTGGTGCTGGAAGAGCACAGCAATTCAGGCAGCATCCGAGGACAGGCAAAATCGACGTTTCGGACAAAAGCCTGATGAAGGGCTTTTGCCCGAAACGTCGATTTTGCCTGTCCTCGGATGCTGCCTGAATTGCTGTGCTCTTCCAGCACCACTGTCAGAATCTGGTTTCCAGCATCTGCAGTCATTGTTTTTACCTCCTGACTTGTAATTAAAGCAGATTTAGTTTTCTAGCACTGTTCTATTGTGAGCTTCAGTTGTGAGCACCCAACAAAATATTAAGGGATTAAAAATCATTTGAAGTGAGGTTTTGGTGAGCAATTAAGTTGATAGGTTATCGGAATGAAAATCACATGCTGGAACTGAATGGCTACAGATTCCAATAGAGTACACCCACTTTCAGTTTTCATCCTTGTTTTCAGAATTCTGAATACTCTTGCTCTTCTACCTCTAACCTTTGGTTATAGGGTGCAGGACATCCATGACCGGCTTGAAAGATTATTACAGCGGGAGGGGGAAGATCCAGTTGTGGTCCACATTGTGGCAAATAACATACGCAAGGCTAGGAAGGAGGACCTGTTTGGGGATTATCAACCACTAGGAATGAAACTAAGGAACAGGCCCTCAAGGTTATAATCTCAGGATTACTACTGAGCCAAGTGGAAATTGGCTTAGGGATAAGAAAATAAGGGAAGTAAACTAAGGGAGTGGTGTGGGAAAGAGGGGTTCCATTTCGTGGGGCATTGGCATTGGTTTTGGAAGAGGAGGGATCTGTACCGCTGGGACAGTCTCCACCTGAAGAGATTTGGAAAATAGGTGGTCACGAGGGTCACTTTAAATGGGAGGAGGGGGGTGCAACAGGAAGTATTATAGTGAATACAAAGATAAGCAGCAGGAGGGTTTCATGATTATGCAGGCTATGAAAGAGGTAAAAAAGGAACTTGAAACATTATTAGAGATGTTGGAACTGATGAGGGTATGAAAGCCAATATAAGGGCACTTTACCTGAATGGTCGTGTCGTTTGTAGCAAGGTCGATGAGTTAATGGCACAAATCATTGTGAACGAATGATTTAGCAGCCATTATGGCACAAATCATGAGTGAATGATTTAATAGCCATTACAGCGACATGGTTACAAGATGGTCACGAATAGGAGTTAAATATCCAAGCATATCAGACGATTTGGAAGGACAAGCAGAAAGGTTGATGATCGTTGATGATCAAGGATGACATCAGGGCAGTGCAGAGAGTTAACGTAGGTTCTGTGAAGAATAAGGCTGAATCCCTTTGGGTGGAAATTAGAAATTCGAAGAAGGAAATATCTCTGGTAGGCATTGTCTATAGACCATCAAATAATATCACATTGCGATGGGCAATAAACAAAGAAATAACTAATGCCTGTAGAAATGGAAATTAACTTGGGGGTGGGTTGTAATCTACACGTTGATTGGTTGAGCCATCTCAATCAGGGTAGCCTTGAAGGGGTTTGTTGAGTTTATCCGTGAAAGTTTCATTAAACAATATGTAATGGAACTGATGAAGGAGCAAGCTATCATAGATCTGGTCTTGTGTAATGAGACAGGAATAATTAATGATGTCATACTTAGGAATCCCTTTTGAAGGAGTGATCATAGTCTGATTGAATTCAGAATGCAGATGGAGAGTGTGCAGGTAAAATCCAAAACCAGGGTCCTGTGCTTGAGCAAGGGGGGCTACAATAGAATGAGGGAGGACTTGGCAAAAGTAGACTGGAAACAAAGACTTTATGGTGGGACAGTTGACGAGCAGTGGAGGACTTTCAAAGCAAGTTTTAAAAGTGCTCAGCAAAAGTATATTCCAGTGAAAAGGAAGGGAGGCAAGAAAAAGGGTAATCTGCCACAGGTGTCCAAGGAAATAAGGGGGAGGGTATTAAATTGAAAGAGAAGGCATACAAAGTGGCCAAGATCAGCATGAAACTGAAGATTGGGAAAACTTTAAAGGTCAACAGAAAGCCCCAGAAAGACCTATAAAGAAATGTAGGATAGAACATGAGGAAAAAAGGCGCCAAACATAAAGACAGATACCAAAAGTTTCTTTAAATATGTGAAAAGAGTGGCTGAAGTTAACATTGATCCTTTTGAGGATGAGAAGGGGATATGATGAAATGGCCGAGGCATTTAATAGGTATTTTGTCGGCCTTCACAGTGGAGGACACTAATAACATGCCAGTAATTGACAAAGACTAAGGTAGATGAGGACCTGGAAACTGATTATCATGGAAGAGGTAGCTTTGGGCAAGCTAATGGAGCCAAGGTTAGACGAGTCTCCTGGCCCTGATGGAATGTATCCCAGGGTGCTACAAGAGATGGCAGGAAAAACAGCAAGCGTACTTGTGCTAATTTTCTGCAGCAGATTGGAAAACAGCAAATGTGACGCCACTGTTTTTAAAAAGAGCGGTAGACAAAAGATGGCGAATTATAGACCGGTTAGCTTAACTTCTATAGTGGGGAAGATGCTTAACCCATTATCAGGGAAGACATAGCAAGGCATTGAGATAGAAATTGTCCTGTTGGGCAGACGCATTGTGGTTTCATGAAGCACAGGTCATGCTTAACTAATCTTTTGGAATTCTATGAAGACATTAGGAGCATGGTGGATAACGGGGACCCAGTAGCTGTGGTGTAGATTTCCAAAAGGCTTTCAACTAGGTGCCGCACAAGAGGCTGTTTAAGATAAAGATGCATGGCGTTATGTAGAACATTACAATGCAGTCCAAGCACATCGGCCTTTGATGTTGCGCCGACCTGTGAAACCAATCTGAAGCCCACTAACGACACTGTTCATTTTCGTCCATATGTCTATTGAGTGACCATTTAACTGCCCTTAAAGTTGGCAAGTCTACTGTTGCAGGCAGTGCATTCCACCCCCTACCACTGAGCAAAGAAACTATCTCTGATATCTGTCAGATGCCTATCGCCCCTCAATTAATGCTATGTCCCCTTGTGCGAGCCATCGCCATCTGAGGAAAAAGGCTCCACTGTCCACCCTATCTAATTCTCTGATTATATTGTATGTCTCTTAAGTCACCTCTCCACCGAAAACAGCCTGAAGTCCCTCAGCCTTTTTTTTTGTAAGACCTTCCCTGACAACATCCAAGTAAATTTCCTCTCAACCCTTTCCAAAGCTTCCACAACCTTCCTCTCATGCAGTAACCAGAACTGTACACAACAGTGCAAATGTGGCCATGCCAGAGTTTTGTACACCTGCAGCTTGACGTCATGGTTCCAAAACTCAGTCCCTCTAT
This sequence comes from Chiloscyllium plagiosum, assembly GCF_037043375.1. Classification (NCBI taxonomy): domain Eukaryota; kingdom Metazoa; phylum Chordata; class Chondrichthyes; order Orectolobiformes; family Hemiscylliidae; genus Chiloscyllium; species Chiloscyllium plagiosum. Next base: position 70,200,007 of record NW_028270157.1, read on the forward strand.
TAATAAAAGTGAACACCCCTTTAACAACCCTATAAACCTGGGTAGCAACTTTCAGGGATCTATGTACATGGACACAGATCTCTTTGCTCACCTATACTACCAAGTATCTTGCCATTAGCCCACTATTCTGCATTCTTTGTTACTCCTTCCAAAGTGAACCACTTCACAGATTGCTGAGGGAGGCGAGAGAGGAAATAGCTGGGGCCCTGACGGTTATCTTTGTCGTATCCTTAAACACAAAAGAAGTGCCAGAGGACTGAAGGGTTGCTCATCTTGTCCCCTGTACAAAAAGGGTAATGAGCATATTGCAGACCAGTGAGCCTGATGTCAGTGGTGGGAAAATTGCTTGAGAAGGTGCTGAGGGATAAAATCTATTTCCATTTGGAAAAAAATGGGCTTATCAGTGATAGGCAGCGTGGTTTTGTTGGCGGAGATCATGCCTTCCCAACTTAATAGAGTTCTTTGAGGAAGTGACCAAGTTGATAGATGAACGAAGGGCTATAGATGTCATATACATGGATTTCAGTAAGGCGTTGAAGGTTCCCCATGGTAAACTAATGAAGAAAGTGAAGTCACATGGTGTGCAGGATGTTCTAGCGAGGTGGATAAAAAACTGGTTGAGCAACAGGAGACAGTAGTAGTTGAAGAGACTTTCTCAAAATGGAGAAAGGTGACCGGGGGTGTTTCACAGGGATCACTGCTGGGGCCACTGTTGTTTGTGATATACATAAATGATCTGGAAGAGGGTATTGGTGGTCTGATCAGTAAATTTGTAGGTGACACAAAGATTGGTGTAGTAGTCGAAAGCAAAGAATACAGGAGAATATAGGTAGACTGGAGAGTTGGGCAGAGAAGTGGCCGATGGAGTTCAATCCAGGCAAATGTGAAGTGATGCATTTTGGGAAGTCTAATTCTAGAGTGAACAATACTGTAAATGGAAGAGCCTTGGAAAAAGTTGATGAGCAGAGAGATCTGGGAGTTCAGATCCATTGTACCCTGAAGGTGACTGCACAGGTGGATAGTGTGGTCAAGAAGGCATATAGTATGCTTGCGTTCATTGGACAGGGTATGGAGTGTAAGAGCTGGCAGGTCATATTAAAATTGTACAAGACTTTGGTTCGGCTGCATTTAGAATTCTGGTCGCCACATTACCAAAAGGATGTGGATGCTTTGGAGAGGGTGCAGAGAAGGATTACAAGGATGTTGCCTGGTATGGAAGGTGCTAGGTATGAAGAAAGGTTGAGTAGGTTAGGATTGTTTTCATTAGAAAAAAAGGAGATTGAGGGGGACCTAATTGAGGTCTAAAAAATTTTGAAGGGTATAGACAGAGTGGATAAAGATAAGCTTTTTCCCCGGGCGAGAGTCGATAATGAGGTCACACATTCAAGGTGAGAAGTGAAAAGTTTAAGGGAGATACACTTGGAAAGTACATTACACAGAGGATGGTAGGTACCTTGAACACATTGCCAGCAGAGGTAGTAGAGGCAGGCACAGTAGACTGATTTAAAGTGCGTCTGGGCGGATGCATGAGTAGGTGGGGAGCAGAGGGATAAAGATCCTAAGGAATTGGGGGATAGGTTTAGACAGTGGATTTAAATCGGCGCAAGCTTGAAGATCCGAAGGCCCTGTTCCTGGGCTGGAAATTTCCTTTGTTCACACTTTTCCACATTAAACTCCATTTGCCACCTCTCAGCCCAGCTCTGCAGCTTATCTATGTTCCTCTGAAACCTGCAACATCTTTCGGCACTATCCATCGACCTTCGTGTCATCTGCAAATTTACTAACCCATTCTTCTATGCCCTCATCCAGGTCATTGCTAAAATTGACACAAACAGCACTGGACCCAAAACAGATCCTTGTGGTACACCATGAGTAACTGAACTCCAGGATGAACATTTCCTAATAACCACCACCCTGTGTCGTCTTTCAGCCAGCCAATTTCTGATCCAAACCACTAAATCAGCCTCAATCCCATGCCTCGTGTTTTGTGCAATAGCCTACTGTGGGGAATCTTATCAAATGCCTTACTGAAGTCCATATACACCACATCAACTGCTTTACCCTCATCCACCTGATTGATCACCTTCTCAATAAACTGAATAAGGTTTGTGAGGCACGACCTACACTTCACAAAACCGTGTTGACTATTCCTAATCAACTTCCTTTTCTAGCTGATGATAAATCCCATCTCTTATCTTTTCCAACACTTTACCCATAACCAAACTAAGGCTCACTGGTCTAAAGTACCAGGGTTGCCTCTGCTCCCCTTCTTGAACAAGGGAACAACATTTTCTATCCTCCAATCTTCTGGCACTATTCCTGTAGACAGTGACGACATAAAGATCAAAGCCAAAAGCTCGGCAATCTCCTCCTTGGCTTCCCAGAAAATCCTGGGATAAATTCCATCCGGCCCTGGGGACTTAGCAATTCTGGCAAATGTGAAAATAGCTAACATTTCCTCCTTGTGAACTTCAATCCCATCTAGTCCAGTAGCTTGTATCTCAGTATTCTCCTCGACAACATTGTCTCATTCAGTACTTCCTCTATCGCCTCTGACTCAACACATACCTTCCCACTACTATCCTTGATTGGCCCAAATCTTAGTCTAGTTATTCTTTTATTCCTGATATATTTAGGGATTGTATGCCTAATCTTTAGGGTTTTCCTTGATCCTATCCACCAACAACTTCTCATGTCTCCTCCTGGCTCTTCTTAGCTCTCTCTTTGTCTTTCCTGGCTAACCTGTAACTCTCAAGTGCCCTTCATGTCTCATCCTAATATAAACCAACTTCATCCTCATGGCAAGAGATCTCACTCCCATCATAAACCATGCTCGACCACTTCCTTTCTGTCTGACTGGAAGATACTTGTCAAGGATCCGCAGGAGCTGTACCATGAATAAGCTCCACATTTCAATTGTGCCTATCCCCTGCAGTTTCTTTCCCCATCCTATGCATCCTAAGTCTTGCCTAATTGCATCATAATTGCTAGCGATAACTCTTGTTCCAGGTGAAGTATCCGCATGGATACTGATTGGTTGACTAAAAGAAAGGAATGAGTGGGGATAACTAGTGGTGTGCCTCAGTGATCAGTGTTGAGACTCCAATTATTCACCATTTACATAGATGATTTGGAGTTGGGGTCCATGTGTATTGTGCCACAGTTTGCAGGTGACACTAAAATGAGTGGCAGAGGATGTGAAACTTTGCAGAAGAACATAGATACTTGCAGTGGGCAAAGGTCTGGCAGATGGCATGCAATCTTAATAAATGTCAAGTCATCCATTTTGATAGGAGTAACAGAAAAAAGGACCACTACTTGAATGGTAAAAAGCATACTGCTATGCAGTGGGTCCTGGATGTCCTTGTGCATGAATCATATAAGGTTGATCTGCAGGAACAACAGGTAATTAGGAAGGCAAATGGAATTTTGTCCTTCATTGCTCAAGAGATTGAGTTTAAAAGCAGGAAGGTTGTGTTGCAGCTGCACATGGTTCTGGTGAGGCCACACCTGGAGTACTGTGTGCAGTTTTGGTCTCCTTACTTGAGAAAGGATGTACTGGCACTGGAGGGGGTTCAGAGGTGGTTCACTAGATTGATTCCAGAGACGATGAGGTTGGCTTATGAGGAGAGACTCAGACTGGAATTATATTCATTGGAATTCAGAAGAATAAGGGAGGATGCTACAAAGAAATATAAAATTATAAAGAGATAGACAGGATTAGAGAGGAAGACTTCCACTGGCAGGTGGAAATAGGACAAGAGGCATAACCTCAAAATTAGGGGGCGGGGGGTCAGATTTAGGACTGAATTGAAATGGAACTTTTTCAGCCAAAAGGTTATGAATCTATTCCCTGTCCTGTGAAGTAGTTGATGCTACTTCATTACATATTTTTAAAGCTAAGATCGCTTGTTCAAAATAAAAGAATTTAAAGGTTATGGTGAGAGGGTGGGTAAGTGGAACTGAGGCCATGAAAAGATCAGCCATGATGCTATTGAATGGCAGAGCAGGCTCGAACGGCCAGATGGCCTCCTCCTCATTCCTATGTTCTTTGAGGTCTTACTCCTCTGTGTTCTTGATTATAATCACTTCATCAATGATTTCAGCTTTTAATATTTTTAGTTGCATAACCCAATTAATAATTCAGAAGAAAGATGTTTAATCAGCGTGGCATGGAGCTTGCTACCATATTTAGGAGGGAAAAGAGACTAGAGAGTGGAATTATGCTTTCAGTGAAGATAGTTGCGGGGAGGCTGAAGTGGAAGGTTGAGGGGAGGCTGAATGCTGATATGCACTGGTTATTTCTGTGCCACAAGTTAAATGTAATGGGCAATTCAGAGAACGTGTTATAAACACTTGGCTTGAATCTTTGGCCCAGTGATTGGCTGGAGATTAGTTCTTAAGTATATTCACTACAAGCATTGACAAGTCTTGTTTTTTGGTGTTCAGGTATCATCATGACTGTGGGAATGTTAGGTTGAGTTGAAACCAAATAGGATCTTGAATGGCAGCACAGAGTTCGAGTCAGCTGACTTTGTTCAATTCTTTTTGCTTGTGGGGAGGATGAAATCGCACTCAGTGCATTCTTATTGAATACCTTAATATTATACTTGCTACTGTAGAATGCTACACCACGTTAATTGGAGATTTCTGAAGAATGGACATGACTTAAGAGTCACTTTGAAAGAGATATAAGTGATTGGTTTAGTTTTTTAAAAATAAATGTTCTGTGACTTGTCTCTGCTTGATTGCAAGATTCTTTGAAACAATATAAAAATGATAAATAATTGGTTTTGCTGCATCCAAATAGAATATCTCCCTTGATTTCACTCCTAAAGCCCTGTGCTAAAATGATGCCCCATGATGTTGAGGGAATTCTTGAATCTGCTCAAAACACTGGCATCTAACTTGTCATTCCAGCAGTTCAGTTTCTGGACTAAAGAGGTTACAGTGTGCAAAAGTTAGTTTGCGGTGCATTTGAATAAAATCCTGATCATTCTTTGCACGTCGGTCGCTTGGCTGAATTGATGGAAAAAAATCTGTCAATGCTTGGTGTAACCTTAACTGCAGGCTCCTAGCAAGAGATGGTTGAAATATACGTCTTTGTGAAAAAAGGTGAATCTTGAAAGATAGTAAGTAGGCCATTTGATCTATCAAGCCCACTCCACTATTCCAGCATGATCATAGCTGATCCTTGATCTCAATGTCATGTGCTGAAAAATGTGTTGCTGGAAAAGCGCAGACAGCATCCAAGGAGCAGGAGAATCGACGTTTCGGGCATAAGCCCTTCTTCAAGGAGACTGCAAATTTGTTTGCTCTCAGTCTCTTAATACTGCCTGTGTAGATTTGCCTTATGCTGTTTGTGATGCATGTCCATTGGGTGTTAAAGTTCATAAATTAGTCATCTCGGGTATTAAATTTAAGAAAATTTGAAGGCTTGTGCCCTGTGTAGTATATGAATCAGGTTGAGGACGAAGATGAGATTTTCTATTTGTGAATCTGGCAGTAAGCAACTGTAATAGCTTGTGGATAGGTGTTCATAAAATAATAAAAGTTGGCGTAGCAATTTTTTTCTAATTCTTCAATGCAAGAGGGTAAAAAGTTAACATTGGGGTGACTCTATGACTCTATAAAAGCCTTATCGAAATTTCAAATACACTACATCTGAAAGCTGTTGCTACACTCAGTCACTTAAAAGCAATGATCAACGAAATGAACAGAAGGCTAAAGTATTTTGTGTGTCATGCTGAAACCATTCAATTCACTACTGTGTTCAGATTTCGTCAGCAGTGCACAAAGAAGACATTGAAACAATGGTGATGATGTTAGAGGGTTTGACTAAGTTCAGAGTAAAAAGTTAAGATATAGGTAATTGAGTTTGGTGAAAATACTGACGGTAATTTGGAGATGTATTATGTGGCGCGAAGGTAATAAATAATGACTCCAGAGCAAAGTGTTGTAGGTGCAGATTGATGAAAGGCAATTTTAGGTCTCATTGAGGAGTTTGTCAGATGTGTAATAACTTGGGAATGGGTTACTCTGGTAACTTGCAAAAAAAAGCCATTTGGAATCAAAAAAACAGCAAGTTCTTTGTGAATGAGTGACATTAATTCTCTGCTGCATTATCATACTGTTTACTAATTTCTCACTGTCTTGACTGAGCCTTCAATCATCTTGGACATCTTAATTTGGTTTCCCTTAATGTTTTACAATTGAAAGACGATAAATCTAATTTATGTTAAATGTTTCTCTGAACCAGCAATATGAAAATGAGAATTTGTTATCGTGATACTTGCAGAATGACAAAGAATGGACATACTAGATACGAGGAAGACCCCTCAAGTTGTTTGAAATAGTGCCATGAGAACTTTGGCATTCACCTGGGAGAGCAGATGGATCCTGGGTTTGATATCACATTCAGAATATTCCCTTCAAACAGTGCAGCACTCCTTCACGAATGGCTGAAAGTGTCACTGTGCAGTTTTGTGCTCAAGTGAGCCTGTGATATGTTGAGCTGTGATGGTTTCAAAAATGCACTGCCTGTTTTCTGTCATGAAGGGCTGGCAGCTGTTCTTGGTGACCTGGATGAATCTGATGACACTCTGTGTAATGGAATATCTTTTGGTTTGACCAGCCATTTTATGAAGGGATTTCTTTTTGATTATTGTAAGTGTGACTTTGAAGAGTGTGGTGATTCTGGTACAGGGTCCACAATCATAGTTCAAACCCCATCATGGCTGAAAATGACAGTGAATTTGGTAGCTTTGATCATGAGTGGTTTAGTGCTTAAGTAAACTGACCTTGAAAGCTGGCAAATTGTTAGAAAAAAATCCAACTAGTTAGGTCTTCTTGAGAGGAAAATCTGTCACTTTTTCACCTAGTTGATCCCACACACCATTCTCCTCCAAGTGTGCTGGGGTGATCTGTGGCACTACAGGTCACTTTCTCCACCACCTTGGAGGAGCAGTTAGGAATGTGTATTCATTGTGGTTTAACCAACATGGTTTACATAGAGAAAATAAGTTGTTTTATAAACATATACTTGACACTGTCACAGTTTGAATGGATTAAACTGACACTTCTGTCAGTACCGTTCGGTGTTAAAACTGAATATATTCTCCTGCTTTCATTAAAACACAAGTAGTTGTCTAGATTCTGTTAGCTCACTGATGTGTTTGTTTGTGTAATTTATGTGCAGGTTTCGTTTTGTGGTCATGCTGTAATCTGTCTTAATCTTGGGAATTCCCTCCTTAAACCTTTTGGATTCTTCACTTCTTGCTTTTAAAGCTTTGTTCCTCTATTAGATTTACAATCATATTCTCCAGTTGCTGATCTCAGCAGTGATACCATGAGCAAATAGGGAAAATTACTGCTCTCTAATTCAGACTAGGCTATTCATTCGTGCCTGATTGCACTCCTCTGGAACAGTTTGGGGTATTGTACATGTGAGCATTTCATACAGCAAAAGTTGTGAAAGGGCAGAGCGGTACTGGTTTTGGGTAAAACATATATATTCAATCTAATATTGAAGCGATGAAGGAGAAAAATTGCCTTTGACTTGGTCCAGAAATAAATGAATTTGTAGTTGAAGTGAAGTTTGAGATCACATGTTTTCAAGGCAAGTCAACTTTTCTATTCTTTTAAGTAATTGCTATTTAATGTGGCTTATCACATAGCATTATGAAGTGGAATCTGATAAAGGCATCAGCTAAAAAGGCTGTTATGGTTGTTCTCTGATTAGAAACTGGGACGGTAAATTGGAATGTGTCGACCTGATATCATGTAACAATTAGCCATGATTTCTTTGCCAACGGAAAGTGTTTCAGCCAGCAATTCAGCCATAGAAAGAATAACTTCCCTGTGCTGTCCTTGCCATGTTATATCAACTTCTGTCCCAGGAATTGTAACTTAGTTCACCAAATTTTAATTGACTTGTGATATTTCCCTAATAAAATAGCAATTGGTGATGTCAGATATTTTTCAAGAATCTTGAGATTGTGTATCGTAAAAGGCTGAATGAAAACGTTTGTTGAGCTACCTCACGGGAAACCATTTTTGGACTCTGCAGACTTCCATCTTTCAGTTTTGGTCAAGTTCATAAAATATTCCTTGGTGTGTTGCTGTGACATGGCTCTTTCTGCTGCTCATGCTGTGGAAGTATACTTGTGTGCTTTTCTGACCTTGACCATCTCTGGCCCTGTTCTGGACCGACTGAACTTTGTGTTTGTTTGTCTGCTCCAGTGTCCTTCCAAGCAGTCAGGCTTCAAATATCCTGGCCATCCTCAACCACCTATATTAATTGTTTGTCTGAGCCTGCAATCTGTAATTTACTTGCAAGTAGCTTGCGGAGCAGAGATATGAACACCCAGCAGCTTGTATCCCAATGGTACAGGAGGATTTTAAGTAGACAGGCATTGTTGATGCAATAAATGCAGCTGAGCCACTAAAGATGTTGGTCATCTAGCACTGAATATAAAATAAAACAGCTGACTTAAGTTCTAACTTGAAAGTGAACCTGAGGGATTCTGCTGTGAATGGCCAACAATTCTGCAAACCTGATGGATATGAGCATATACTGGCCATTTCTTTGTCAGAATGGATCAGCTCATTTCAACGACAAAGTAAAGAACAATGTTGTTCTTGTGCTGATGGCATGATTTTCTGTTGGAGTGTGATTGTCATTTTTCCATGTTTGCAGTTCACCCATGATAGCCAGTCATGATTAGTAATTGTAAAAGCAGTTGAATTTTTATCTGTGCTCAATGGCAAACAATAGGAATATGATAGCCATGGAAGTTCTGCTCAAGGTTACAGCTGAACACTGCCTTGCTGTTATGCCTCTGCGTTTGTGCAATTGCGCACATTCACACAGACACTGTGTCCCTTCCCAGTATATAGGTCGGAGCTCCGACCTATATACTCGGACTTTGAGATGAGCAAAATCCTTGCTTTCACCATCAGCTTGTGTATTTGGGAATTTCCTTTCATAGTTTTCAAAATTTCAAATCTCTGGAAAAGAATTGAACTTTGTAATATTTCAAGTACTGGATCAAATGGTATGCTTGAGCATCTTTCTATGAACAGTTGGCCAGTGCCTGATTTCAGTGTTTTGTGTGCTGTGGTATGACAATATATTCTCTTCTTTTATCTTGTCCCTGTCTTCATCCTTTGTTCACTACAGTAAACATAGCTGACAAAAGTCTTGAATGAAGTGAGCAGTCTCACTGACCAGGAAGGGTGATGGCCCTGGCTTTGGGATTCTATCTCCTGACATCTGCAGTTGTGAACTCAGCAGGATGAGTTGATAGCTGATGATTCTTGCTTGAAGGCGGGATCATGCTGAAATACAAATCGTCAAAATATGATCTCTGCCTTCAGTGCATTTATGAATGTGGCAGCTGAGGTATTGATTGTGATCTATCCAAGTAGTTGCACCATGAATTGAATGTCTACTATGCACAGGATACAGTGCAGGTGATAATGTATTTTATTAGCCTTTGTCTTTAGTCTGGTGTTGAAATTTCAACATGGCGGGAGACTGTTTAGTCTACACTTAGTGTACTGGTGAGAACTTCACCTGGTGGCTGTCTACTTCCACTTTTGATCTTGAACACTTCTTTCTTGACTTAATTCAGTAGTCAATTGTGTTAATGCATAATCCTATACATTAGTGAAAAGTAGTTTTGCTTTTTGCTCCATCCCTGCAAGACGCTTTCAATTTCCTTGTTAAGTTTTAAGTTCTCCTTTGAGTAATTCAGCAAGTCATAGTCGTAACTTGATCTTCTGTATTGCTCCACTAATAGGCCTTACCAGTCAGCTCGGGTAACTTGGTATTTTATTTTGAGTTCCATCGTAAGTTCAAAATATGCAAAACATGGGTAAAATGGTATTTTGATAGCTGACGAAGTATTAGTTTATTTGGGTTTTTTCTAAGTACTTTGTTATTTTGATAGTGTTCAGAAGATTGGAATGGTTATTGTTGAAGCCCTAAATGATATCCTCCATCTACCTGCAGCCTTCCATGTGGATGACTACACCATCATTTTCCAACACCTGTCCAACTGGATTGGACTAGGTTTCTTTTCATTTTGATTGATCAGCCATAGCCAGACAGTAGCCGTGATTTGATTCTCTTCCTATTCCATAACATCGTGTGCTTTCCAAACATGTATGACTGGTCTCTTTCTATATCTTGTCCATGTGCTCCTGGGTAGCTCCATCCAAAAACTCCACATTGGTTTTAGAATCCCACTGAGTTAGTCCTTGCTACCGCTTCTCTCATCCTATCAGTGCCTCAGTTGTTTGACTGTTTAACTAATATCCAGGCTTGGAAAGTAGAAATTTCATCCAATTAAATGTTGGGAACAACCTATAGTTTTCAGTCCCCACCAGAAACTCTGTTCTTAAACCTCACTTTCTGTCACTCTCCTTAGCAACTATCTGAGGCTGAATAAGGTTTTTTGCTGCCTTATGGATCTCCAGCTCAGTATCTGATCACACATATACACCTCCATAATATTTCTTAAATCCTTGCTTCAGTGTATCTGCTGGAACTCTTACCCACATCGATTAATCCAAACCACTGTTGGCATCCTTCCACATGTCAGGCTCTGTAAACTTCAAGTATCTGAAATGCTCTTGCCTATATCCAAACGCACCAAGTTGCATTTGCCTTTCACACCATGCTCACTGGTATCTTGTCTTTGGGGGTTTGAAGTCTACCCATGACCTTAATCCTCCCTATGATCCTCCCAACCTACAGCAAGATGTCCACGCTCCTGCAGTCACGGCCTTAAAAGGATTTTTCATGCTTATTGTTCCACCAGTGACTTGACTGCAGTGTATAAACTCTAATATCTCCTGTGATACTGTCCCTCAACCTCACCACCTTCTGCCTTCAGACTTCACTTAAAATCTGTCAACCAGCCTTTTGGTCAGCTTGCAAAAATATGACCTTATAATGGTTAACTGTTAAATTTCTGCCATGAAGTGCCCTGGGACATTTTTCTATGTTTTAAATATTTTATAATTAAGGTATTTTGTTCTATTGGAACAACCTGCTATGTCTTGAACAGATATTGTCGGTGACTATAAATGCAATATATTTAATTAAGCCTTTTGCCCTCCTGTAATCTCACACAAATTGTTGATAGGATGTTGCTTTTCAAGGGCATGGTTTCATCCAGGAATAGTAACTTGTTGATCGCCAATCAGTTGCAGCCAAATTATCTTTCAGTTTTGCTGCTGGGGAAATTGATGAGGTAGGGACTGACTCTACTGACCTTGTTACATGAGGTTGATTGTAAGGAGCACAATGCTTCTACTTCCCACCACAACACACTATTTGTATTTCATGACATTTTTTGGTATTGTTCCTGAACAACTTGCAGGGGTAAATCATATTATGAATTTGGCAGCCAATTTTGAATACCTGGTTTCATTGCTTTTGGTTGCACTGTCAATAGTTGCTCTACACATATGCATGGGGTGGAGAGTTATTGTTGAAACAACAGATTTCACCTGATATGGCTCAAGTTCATCAACTGACAAAATCTATTTTCTATTACTTGGAATGTGGAGTTTCTTTGGAAATTGATTCCGGTTTATAGCAGATTAAAATTTCCAAAGCTGGTCTATTCGCAAATTGTTTCATGAGAAAATTAACATACTAATAGTGTTTGCTATTAACATGCAATGGATGTGACTGTGTGTTCGGTTCTTTTCCCGAGGTTTTGCACGCAAGATGCAATTCGTGCACACCAGCTTATGCAAACAGTTAAAGTTTATTAAAGCTAGTATGAGGGAGGTGATCCCTTTGGCCCTCTTCTCAGGCAAGCGAAGTCAGGTCAAAGTGAGGCCCTGAACAAAGAAAACACATCCTTTTTTTTCACAGGTCAGTTGGCCATGCCTACAGATGCTCTGGCCACTCCCCCACAGTCACATGCCACTCAGTTACTCACAGTCACATGTTACCCCAGATATAATGGCAGGATGACATTGTCCTCAGAAGTCATGCAAATGGTAATGCCCTAATCCTGGGGAATCGTAATGCAGACAATTTCCTGAGTCAGTGATTCCTCAGGACAATGCAGGTGTGAACATAACTCTGGCCAGAAAGCATTTCTGAATGGAAGAGATTGAATTATAGTTTAATTTGACAATAGCAGGGAGTACTAGCAAATGATTGTCGAGATGAACTGTAAATTACAATGGATAGTCATCCGCATTCTTTCATGATTGTCGTCCCCACCCAAAGACAGTGCAGTTTAACCCTTTAATATTGCATTAATGTCCAGAGAGATATTCCCATTTAATCTTTTAACATTACATGTGTGTTGACAGTGTACATGCTTGTTACAATATCCCAGAATACAATGAAATGTAAGAAATAGCAGGTGTAGACCATGCAACTCATCAAATCTTCTGTCGTGCAATATTGTTAAAGTTGATCTTAGGCTTAAGCTCTGCTCCCCATATCACTTGTTTTCCTGAGAGCAACTTAGAATATACTCAGTCGGAGAGTGTCCAAACTGTCTGGGACAGAATATTAGTATCAGTGTTTACAACCATTTGATAGAAACCATTTCTCCTCAAATAATTTCAGACTGTTCATCTGGTCCTTAATCTTGGAGTTGTCTCCTTGTTCTGAAAAGCAGAAATTGCTGGTAGAACTCAGCAGGTCTGGCAGCATCTGTAGAGAGAAGTAGAGTTAATGTTTCAAGTCCAGCAACCCTTAGTGAAAACTTCTGAATGAAGGGTCACTGGACTCGCAACATTGACTCTGCTTCAGTTATGAGAAACTGCCAGACATGGAGTTTCTGAAGCACAGTCTATTTTTCATTGACATCGTCAGCATCCACAGGTGTTTGTGTTTTACCGACTTGTTCCAGATTGCCCAACCAGGGGAAATATACTCAGTAACACAGACAATTTAGAGGCAGGACTAATTCATGATTAGATTAGATTCCCTACAGTGTGAAAACAGACTCTTCGCCCTAACAAGTCCCCATTGACCCTCCAAAGAGTAAACCACACCTACCCATTTCCCACTGACTAATGCACCTAACACTGGGCAATTTAGGATGGCCAATTCATCTAACCTGCACATCTTTGGACTGTGGGGGGTAAACCAGAGCACATGGAGGAATCTCACACAGACACAGGGAAAATATGCAAACTCTACACACAGTCACCCGAGGTTGGAATCGAACTTGGGTGACTGGCGCTGTGAGGCAGTAGTGCTAACTACTCAGTCACTGGATTACTGGTGCTGGAAGATAACAGCAGTTCAGGCAGCATCCAGCCTGAACTGCTGTGCTCTTCCAGCACCACAAATCCAGAATCTGGTTTCCAGCATCTACAGTCATTGTTTTTACCTCCTTACTAAGTCACTGTGCTGCCCCAAATGTGGTGCCTCAAGCATGTTCTGTCACTCAATACTATCGTGTCTGATCTAGTTGCTCCATTTCCCCACTTACTATCAATAACCTTTCATCTTGTTGCTAATCAAAAATTCATTTACTTCTGCCTTAAAACCGTTTCAAAGACGCATGACCATTGGTGAGGGAAAAAAAAAACTTCTTGTCTGTGTTTTAAATGCTTGGTTTGAAGAGTGGCAAGTAACATATGCCAGACAATGGTCATCTCTAATTTAGAATATTTCATTGTCTCATAACATTAAATGGCTTTACCATCGTGGAATCTCCCACGATCAACACCCTGGGCTTACGTTCGACCATAAGTTAAATACAATGATGAAGAGCAGGTAAGAGATAAGGAATCCGACAATGAGTAACTTGCCTCCTGATGACCCACTTGCCTGCATGAGTGCAATTCCAACCATAATCAAAAAGGTTGCCACCATCCAGGACAAATCAACCCACTTGAATGGCACTGCATTCATCCACTCCACCATCACCACTCAGCAGCACTGTGATGCCGATACCCGGTTGATGAATTTAAAAAAAGACACTTAGTTTTTAAACACTGAACCCTGGTTCGAGATTCTCCCACAAGTGGTGGTGTCCTTTCCACATACACTCTGTCAAGATATATGAATGTTGTGTTTCAGTCACATTACCTCTGTGTTCTAAACTCCAGCATGTGTCATTACGGCCAGTCCTACTTTTCCTCTTGAGGCAATCATTCCAATCCAGCTATTAGTTCAGTAAACCTTTTCTGAACTACTTGAATAAATTTACTTACATCCTTCCTCTAATATGACGACAAGTACTATATGCAAGGGCTTCCCAAAATGGATGTTGGGACTTCCCACGGGTGTCAAGTGAAATTTGGAGTTGCATAGTCAAAGACAGCAGTGGCTAATGCCTCCTCCACACTTATTCTCCTGCAGCCCTTTTCTCCCACCCTTTACCAAGCAATAATGTCTGTTTATGCCCCTGAAAATGAGGTTAAAGTGGGCAATAGTTTTGCCCGTGCTATATTCCAAGTGTGGTCTCCCAATACCTTGTATTCCTTTACTACTTTGAGCTGTTCAAGCTGTGCATTTACATTTTTTTTTCTCCTGCTAAGATGGGTAATATCACATTCTCCTGCATCATATTTTTGCCCCGACTCAATCTATCTCTGTCCCTTGGTCGTCTCAAATTCCTTTCCACGATTTCACTTCCTAATTATCTCTGTGTCATCAGCAAATATGGCAATTATATGTGCTGTTCCTTCTTTCCAGTTTTTTTATGTAGATTCCAAATAGTTGAGGCCTCCGCACTGATCTGTGGCACATAACTTTTCTGGTTGATAAGATGTTACAAGTCATCTGACCAGCTAACATTCTATCTATATAGTTTTATGCTTTCATTTTAGACAATAACCTTGGTGGCACCTCACACGCCATCTGGGAATCCAAGAAACTTGCATACACTTGGTCCCCTTTATCCACAGAAGACATTACTTCCACAAGAAATGCATGTTGGTGAAACATTATTTATTTTTCTCAATACCATGTTGACACTGCCTTGAAGACCCAAACTGTCTGAGCTCATCAAGGTCCTTGAGAATCATGAATGTTTCCATGAGTGACCTTTTTTTTTCTAAACCAAGAGAATATGGGCACAATGTAATCGGGTGCGGCTTTTGTGATGGTTCGTTACCTAACTTCATATCCTCAGCAAACTTAAAAATGTGATTCTTTGCCTTTACATTTAAGTCCTTGATGTCAATGATGAATTGTTGAAACCCCAGTACTGATCTTTGTTACACACCACCAGTCAAAGCCTGCTGCCTGATGTGAAATCCCCCTACTTATTCCCTACTCCCTTGTTCTGCCTTGTTAGCAAAGCAACATGGATAACAAATTGACTGAAGGATTAAACCAGTTTTGATGAATGGCTGTTTATTTTCACTTTTACAGATTTAATACTCCCCATGGTTCAGTACTCTGATAACTGTTGTTTTTGATAGACCTTAATTTGTTCTTTGGGGTACAGGGCACATTTGAAATGCCACATATAGGTGCAAGTGTAAGAAGTAGTGAGGAAGTTTAATTTGAGAACTTGAGAAGGAAAAGTAGCCATGAAATGAGTGAGCACACTGCTGAAGTAGTGTCATGCAGTCAAGTGTGTTGTTAGATGAATGAGGAGCGGTAACACATGAAAGGTAAAAATTGAAAGGTGTGCAGGAAAAAAACTTGACTATTTCTTCACAGATATTTGAAGACAGCAAAACCAGTGAACAAAGTTATTAAAGCATAGAGATACTGAGTGAAAACCAGAAAATTATGATAAACTTTGATAAAACCCTGTTAGTTGTAAGCTGAAGCTTTAGGTCCAATTCTGGGTGCCAGACTTTATGAAGGCTTGAGAGTATACTGAAGACACTTAAGAGTTTTTGAGGGTGCTGTTAGGAGTGGAGGGGTTAAAGGAGATTTGAAGATTGTGTAAAATCAATAATGTGAATGATATCAATACAATGTGTTTCCAATATCTAAAAGTTGGTTGCCAAGGAGCGTGGATTTGAGGTAATTGCCTCATGCTGTCTAAAGTTCTGTCGCCAAGTGCTTTTTGCTGCAAGTGATGAGGATTTAGTGTATTTGCTCGTGGTGTGGCGGATACAGATTTAATATAGTATTAAAGAAGTGCAGGCCAGTGGGCAAAGGGAAATGGAGTGCAACAAGCAGAATTGCTGTTCAAAAGAGCCAGCAGAGCCTTGATAGATGAAGTGGCAACCTTTCGTGCTACACTGTGATTTGCTGTCCCCTTTGTGTACTCTAATTGCTTTTGTTGGACTTGAAGTGGGATTCAGCAAACACATCTACTGCGGGCATAATTTAATAACTCGTGAGTGTTTTTATAGTGGGAATCTTTGCATTCTATACTTTTTCATTTGTGGCATGTGGTCTTTACTGGTGGGGTCACTATTTATTGTCCTTGCCTAATTGCCCTTGAAGGTGGTGCTGAGCTATCATCCTGAAGCGCTGCAGTCCATTTATTGCAGGCACGCCCATACCACTGGTAGGGAAGTCTGAGATTTTGACCTGGTAAAACTTAGGGCACAGCATTATACTTCAAAGGCAGGATAAGTGGCTTGGAAGATAACTTTGAGGTGATGGTTTTCTAATGTATCTACTGGCGTATCCTATGAGCAGTAACATTTGGAAGGTGCTGTCGACAAGTGCGTCTTGTAGGAAATGGATACTGCTACTGCTGTGTCATAATGGAGTGACTGGCACAACACCCATAAACAATCAAGTGGCTGCTTTGACCTGGATTGTGTGAAGCCTCTTTGGTGTTATGTTCTTTAAGGCCAATGGACAGTATTCCATCAAAGTCCTTGGTGAAGTGGCTTTGGCGAGTCAAGAAGTGAGTTACTCACTGCAGCTGTTATTTGCTTCTGATATGCTCTTGAAGCCAGAGTATGTACATTGCTAGTTCAGTTTCTTGTTGCTGGTAAACCCTGAGATGATTGTAGGTGTTTCAGTGGTGGTGATGCCATTGAATGCGAAGCGATAACAGTTAGGTTGTATCTTGATGCTGTTTATTGTCTGGAATTAGTGTGACAACTATCAGTCACTTACCAGCCCAAACCTGGATACCAGCCACGTCTTGCTAACTACATTTTGATATGGTATGCTTCAGAATCTGAGTGGCATGGTGCAACCATTGGACACCGAGCTACCTAATTGTGGAATACCATGCATGTTTCTCTATTGTTCTTTGGACTTTCGCAGCACCAGATGACTGCACTGAAGACCAACCTCATCTTGCCCTGGATAAAGCTGCACCCCAATCATGGATCCACTTGAGAAGACATTCAATTAAAATGTGTGCCCTTGAGTTTCTTGCATATGAGGGTGAGAATCTAAGTTCCTCTCTGTGAAGGGTGTTTATGAGCAAACAGAATCTAGCAGCTTTTGGGCATGGTTCACAGGTTGCTGCTCCACACATGTCAATTTATCGTGATACCCTTTCAACTGTTGATCAAATTGCAAGCCCTGCTTATTTCTCCAGCGATTTGTTTTTGTGTTTCAGATCTCAATCATCCACAATTCTTTTTAAGTTATGAGACTGATAGATCTTTGCCACATTAACCTTAGACTTTCAGAAATTTTCAAGCAGCCAATTGTTTTTTTGTCAAACCGAGTTCAGTCTCATGTCTGCTTCCATTCATGTATTTGAAAAATAACCTTCAAGATGTTTGCATAACTCTGCCAAGCTTAATCCTGATTTGGAGATGCTGGTGTTGGACTGCGGTTTACAAAGTTAAAAATCTCACAACACCAGGTTACAGTCCAACAGGTTTAATTGGAAACACACTAGCTTTTGGAGCGCCGCTCCTTCATCAGGTAATTGTAGGTCACCTGATGAAGGAGCGACGCTCCGAAAGCTAGTGTGCTGGCAATTAAACCTGTTGGACTATAACCTGGCGTTGTGATTTTTAAGCTTAATCCAGTGCTTTACTTTCCAAGGTTTTTTTAACTTGCATGATCAGAAACACCACATACTAAGATGAAGTTTGAATTGTCGCAAACTAAAGTAATGATCAGCCTGAGAAAATTTAACCCTTTCTGAAGCATCCTCCTTCTCAACTGCCTTGTCCAGTGGGCTGAATGGTCTGTTTCCCCAAGTTCTATTTAGCTGAATATGGTTATGACGCATGGCAAAGGTTTCCATTTTGGAAATTACTGCTTCTGAGTAACCAGCAATGTAAGCTTGAACAAATGACTAATTTTAACTTGAAATTGTGAAGTGAATCAGTTCATTGCTGAGATAACTGGAAAGGGCAATATTTACTATTTTGTGTTGTATGAGTTTTTGGATTGAAAGTTTGTTACCTGCAAATTTACAAATTTGTCTTTAATTCCAAAGTCATGTGACAGGTAATATAAAATATTAACAGTGGTGTTCGCACTGATTTTTTTGTGGAACCAGATTGCTGATGCTTTGAAACAATGGGTATCTGTGTCCTCCTCACCTCTTCTTTCTATCTTTGCAACCATCTGTTCTACGTTTTATATGCCTTCGGATGCGCTGATTTTATTCATTAGTAAATTAGGAACTTGTTAAAGTCCTTTTGGAAGCCTTCATCTGCTGAATTCCCCTTAGCAACCCGCTCCATTTACCTCTTTGAAGAATCAAATAATATTAGTTAAAAGTATTTCTCAGTTAAAATCCATGTTGTTCAGTTTGATATTTTAGTTTCTTGATCTTTTTCTGTTTGATCCTTTTAAGGGATCCATTAATTTTCTCATCAGTCAGCTTAATATCAGTGCTCTGTCATTTTGAGAAATTCCTTTCTGCTTAAAGATAAGCATAACAGAATAGTCCTCTGGCACTAAGCATTTTTCTTCAAGGCAATGTGTGCAAATTGAGTGAGAAAACGTGGTTAATCCAGGTTAACAGTGGATAAGAGGGCAGTTATCCAGAATGGTAGGAAAGACAATGCAGAGGATTATTATTTAAATGGTGATTGTAAAATAGACAATAGGTGCAGGCGTAGGCCATTCTGCCCTTTGAACCTGCACCACCATTCAATATATCATGGCTGATCATCCTTAATCAGTATCCTGTTCCTGCCTTTATCTCCATAACCTTTGATTCCACTATCCTTGAGAGCTCTATCCAACTCTTTCTTAAATGAATCCAGAGACTGGGCCTCCACTGCCCTCTGGGACAGAGCATCCCACACAGCCACCACTCTCTGGGTGAAGAAGTTTATCCTCATCTCTGTCCTAAATGGTCTACCCCGTATTTTTAAGCTGTGTCCTCTGGTTCGGCACTCACCCATCAGCGGAAACATGTTTCCTGCCTCCAGAGTGTCCAATCCTTTAATAATCTTATATGTCTCAATCATATCCCCTCTCAGTCTTCTAAACTCAAGGGTATACAAGCCCAGTCGCTCGAGTCCATCAGTGTAAGGTAGTCCCGCCATTCCAGGAATTGACCTCGTGAACCTACACTGCACTCCCTCAATAGCCAGAATGTCTTTCCTCAAATTTGGAGACCAGAACTGCATACAGTACTCCAGTTGTGGTCTCACCAGGGCCCTGTACAGCTGCAGAAGAACCCCTTTGCTTCTATACTCAATCCCTCTTGTTATGAAGGCCAGCATGCTATTGGCCGCCTTCACAACCTGCTGTACCTGCATGCTTACCTTCATTGACTGATGTACAAGAACACCCAGATCTTTTTGTACTGCCCCTTTACCTAAATTGATTCCATTTAGGTAGTAATCTGCCTTCCTGTTCTTGCCACCAAAGTGGATAACCATACATTTATCCACATTAAACTGCATCTGCCATGCATCTGACCACTCACCTAACCTGTCCAGGTCACTCTGTAATCTCCTAACTTCCTCCTCACATTTCACCCTGCCACCCAGCTTTGTATCATCAGCAAATTTGCTAATGTTATTGCTAATATCATTAATATATATCGTTAAAAAGCTGCGGTCCCAGCACTGATCCCTGTGGTACCCCGCTGGTCACTGCCTGCCATTCCGAAATGGAGCCGTTTATCACTACTCTTTGTTTCCTATCAGCCAACCAACTTTCAAACGAAGTTAGTACTTTGCCCCCAATACCATGCACCCTAATTTTGCTCACTAACCTCCTATGTGGGACTTCATCAAAAGCTTTCTGAAAGTCCAGGTACACTACATCTACTGGATCTCTCTTGTCCATCTTCAGAGTTACATCCTCAAAAAATTCCAGAAGATTAGTCAAGCATGATTTCCCCTTCATAAATCCATGCTGACTCTGACCTATTCTGTTACTACTATCCAGATGTGTTGTAATTTCATCCTTTATAATAGACTCCAGCATCTTTCCCAACACTGAGGTGAGACTAACTGGTCTATAATTTCCTGCTTTCTCTCTCTCACCTTTCTTAAAAAGTGGTACAACATTAGCCACCCTCCAATCCGCAGGAACTGATCCCGAATCTTTCGAACTCTGGAAAATAATCACCAATGCATCCACGATTTCTTGAGCCACCTCCTTCAGTACCCTGGGATGTAGACCATCAGGCCCCGGGGACTTATCAGATGTTCAGATGCAAAAGGGCATGAACAAGATCTTGGCAATCCATGTACACTAGTCACTGAAAGCAAACAGACAAGTGTGACAAACGGGAATGCAAATGGTTTGTTTGCCTTAATTCTAAGAGGTTTTGAGTATGCAAAAAACATGTCTTGTAGTTGTGCAGGGACTAAGTGAGACAACACGAAACATTGTGTGCAGTTTTGATTGGTCTCCCTTTTAAAAAAAAATATACTTGACAGGGATGGCAAGTTTGTATGAGGAAAGATTGGAGCTATGAAGAATTAGAGAGGATCTCATTGAAACATATACAATTCTGACAGGGCTGGACAAACTGGGTGTATGGATGATGTTTACCTGGTAATGGCATTCTAGAATATGGAGTGGACCATTTTGGACTGAGATGAGAAATTTCTTAACAAAGGGAGGTGAACCTGTGGAATTGTTGACCACAAAATAGAATGGAAGCTAAGTCAGTGAATATATTTTAGGAAAAAGAAAATGTTCGGAGACCAAAATGGCATCAAGGAATATGGGGAGAGCACAGAGTAGAGCAATTGAGGATCAGCCATGATCAGATTGAATAACTAGGCAGGCTTGGTGGGCTAATGCATTAATTGTGCAGTTGTCTGCTTGCTATGTTTACGTAGATTTTAAAGTGCCCTGTTTAAGATTTTGAACAATTGGTTGATTTACTATTCCAATTCAGAGGATATTAAGAGCCTTGCATGAGGTGTGAGGTAGCATTAAATGGAAGCCAGCCCACACTGGGGTAACAGGTTTCTTACCTGATGAAATATGAGAGGTTGAATGATGCTGTTTGAATAATCCAGTATCTTTGGTAATTTCTATCAGGTTTTCCATAAACTAATGTGATTTAATTTTCACAGTTGTTTGTGGTGGGGGTTGTACAGAACCATAACCACTAAACTGCTGCACCTGGCTTGCAAGAGTTGTAAGTTTAAAATTTGGATCTTCTTATCTTTGGCATTTCCAAATGGCCTCCATTTTATGTGACCTCAGGAATTCATTCAAATTGTGGAAGCAAACATAGATGTTGAAAAAATTGATGCTTTAGTTTTTACTCAACTGCAAGTGGCCTAATTAGGTCACCCAGTTAAGGATGACAAACCTTGATGTCTGTGTAACACTTTGCCTCATCAAAAGCAAGTTACAATTATTTCTGATATTTTTGAATTAGCTAAAAACAACCTTCCTCTGGCATATTGGAGAACATCCCTTTTTTTATGCACCTTCAATGACTTCAGGAGATCTGAGTATTTTACGGGCAATGAAATTCTGTCGTTTCTCAGCATTTAATTGTGGACAATTATAGCCAAGATTTGTCTCTCCTTTTTAAAGCAGTTCTTCCTGTTATCTGATTCAAGTGTATTTTCAAATTCCCATTTGTCTACTCCACTCTGCTGTTTCTCTTAACTCATTGCATAATGAGGTGAAAGAGAGGGCCACAGATGATGGAAATTCGAGTCAAGAGTGTGGTGATGGAAAAGCACAGCAGGTATCCAATGAGCAGAAGAATCGACATTTCGGGCAAAAGCCCCTCATCGAGGATGCTGATGAAGGGCTTTTACCCAAAACGTCGATTCTCCTGCTCCTCGGATGCTGCCTGACCTGCTGTGCTTTTCCAACACCATATTCTCGACTTATTGCATAATGACCTGAGCCTAGCTTATCAACTACTTAGAATGTAAGATGGAAGATGTTACCTGGCTTGCTGTGTTCTTCCTGCCTCCAGCGTGCCGACGTTTTTGGTGATGGCCATTGCACTCACCTCTGTACTGACTCTCTTGAAATTCTGATGTGCTGCTGGTATTTTCCACAATGAAGACTCATTAAAAAGTATGTCTTCAACTCCTCTGCCATTTTTGTTTCCCATTACCACTACTGCAGCCACGTTTTCCAGAGATCCAATATCCACTCTTACCTATTAGATTTTTTAAAATAAAAGTTCTTGCAATTTCCCTTGTGAAACAAGTTAATTTACCCTCATTCCATTTTCTCCCCCCTTGCTGGTTTTTTTGAAATTTTTCCTTAGGATTTGGATGCCTTTAAAAACCAATGGTTTCTTATTAACCTTCACTACTGTGTATGCTTTTTCTTTGGCATTTATGCTGTCCCTGACTTTCCTTGTTAGCCATGGTTACCTAGTTCACCCTTCATATATTTCTTCTTCCTGGGGATAAATTTCTGCTGTGCCTCCCGAATTATCCACAAAAGCACCTGCAATTGCTGCACCACTGTCGTCCCTGCTAGGCTCCCCTCCCAATCAACTTTGGCCAGCTCCTCCCTCGTATCTGTATACTTAACTTTATTCAATTGCAATATTGTTGCATCTGATTCCATTCTCTCCCCTTCGCTGCCGGGTGAATCTAGCACATTGTGCCTCTGCTCCCGAAGGATCCCTGCACCCATTAGGTCCCTGACCAAGTCTGCCACAAAGCACACCACCAAATCCAGAATTGCCTGTTTCTTACTGGGCTCTCCCCCTCCTCACAGATATCATTCAGCTGCTTTGACTAAACTGTCTTAATTTTCCCTCTGTTCTCTATCTTTCCCTTTGTGAGCAATCTGTCGGTTTATGATGTATAGTTTGCATGACTTTACTTAAATAATGGTTGAACCTAACACTTGAAGTTCAAAATCTATGTTCGGCTGTCTTTTCAACAATGTCTGGACTCATCCAATTTAAATCTGAAATTGTGGCCTTTTATGCTCTCTACTGTATGTTATTTTACAGATACTGATAGAATTTAAACAATTGTTATTTTTAAAAAACTCCTTCATATTTTCTTAATTCTTGTGTCTGCTGTTGTGTTGATTTTTACAGTGTCAACCTCGTATTTACTCCTAGCGATGTAGATAGGAATGGTAAGGATCCAAGCATTGATGTTTGAACTCATGCAGTGCTTAAACTCGAGACTGAAGTTGCACTTCTCATTACTGCTGTCAAATCACATTTCAGCCATGTGTTTTCCAAGTCGGTTACATACTTTCTATGTTATTTGATTTTTTTTTGTCGGACTTGGTGAAAACTTTGTCGAATTCAGGAATAAATAATTCATCTGAAGAATTAATCTCAACCTGTTATTTAAGAAAATGTTCAAGTACTATTTCATCGACATAGGTCTTGAGATCTTCAGATTTAAATTGTTGCTCTGTGGCACTTTGCTAACATGTCATAATGAAATTGATTTGTGTGACTCATTGCTGACAGGCTGTCATTACTTTGTCAGTTGACACCTTATGACTGTGGTACATTTATTTTACTTTGGTTTAGTTTTTGCAGTACTGAGACCAGTCTCCCTGAATCCTCAAAAGATGATATCCCATAACTGCATTTCTTGCTGTGTCTTGGGAAATCTTGCATAAAAGCAATATAATTTGTTAGACTTGAAATTTTTCATGGTCTTTGTACGATGGGGATGCAGTCACAATTCAGTGTCAAGAAGCCTAACTTGGACTCAGACTTCACATTGTCGTTGCTCATACAGACTGCTCTAGCACAGCCCTGCCACAAAGCTATGAGATATTCTTGGTGAGGTTCTATTTGCTTTAGTCAGTTTCGCACTTTGTTGTGCGCTGTTACACTCAGGTTCAACATTTAGGCAAAGTGGTTTGCATTTGCATGGAAACTAAATCAAAGTATTCCCAATGCAGTAAAATTAAATCTTTGTTATAAGTGTGTTGCTTATGGCATTTATTTTACCTTATCTTGTTTGTTCACTTTTTTTTAGCAGGAGATGTCAGACCAAATATCACAGAAATGGTCCTTGCCCCTCCTGCAGGAGTGGAATGTATTGAGATAACTGCAAGGGTCTTCTATAAGGACAGGAAAGTAAGAAAAGCAACACCCATGGGAAAATGTATTTTAGTACAATTCACTTACGTCACTAATGTAGGGTAACAAATTCGTTGCTTTTAAAAGCATTTCTCATGGCTCTGATGTGATGTTGTCAGGGTAGGGATTTGTGTAAAGCTTAAGAATCTTATTCATTGTTTACTGTGTGTCTGTTGACCTTTTGAAACCAAATGTTTGCAGCATCTCAGCCATTTGGTGCTGAGTAGGTGTTGCAGTTACATATGATGATTCCATTCAATTTGATTACAAGCCTGTTTTTGCAAAACAGTGGCACTTCTCTCACTACGTTGACAGCCACTCTCCTTCCCCTGATCCCTCCACTATCACCCCTCCCTTCTCTGCTTCATCCCACCACCAGCTTGGCTTTCACAGCCCTTTGCGACAATGAGTTCAACAGATTAAGAACCCAGTGACTGAAAAAATTTCCTCCTCATTTCTGTTCCCTTTACTCTGAGGCTGTGTCGTTTGACCAGATCCTTACACAGCCTCAGTAGTGCATCTCTGCTCTTGTATTCTAGCCCTCTTGAAGTGCATGCCTTCCAAGCTGCCAACTGAACTTGTATGTTGACCTTAGCATCCTGAACTAGGACTCCCAGGTCTCTTCAGGCAGGAGCCCTTTATCAGTATGCTGCATGACCTGCTTTTCCAGCACCCCACACACTCTCAACTCTGATCTCCTGCATTTGCAGTCCTCACTTTCTCCCAGGTCTCTCTGTGCTTCAGATTTCTGAAGCTTTCTCCCATTTTAAAAAAAAGTCTGTCTCTCTTCCAACCGAAGTGCATAACCTCCCACAACCCACGTTCCCTCCACCTCTTTCTTCTGCGAGGGTCTGAGGTTATTATGTGGCTGCATTGTCTGTTCACCATGCACAGACCCTTTGTGCAGCTGAGAGGTAGCAATACGTTGCAACCCATTATCCTGTATTCTCTCAGCCTGACCTCATCCTTCCATCCTGTCACTTCTCTTCCTCCCCTCCCTGCAACCCATTCATTTTCTAAATCTGAAGTAATTCGTATTGATGGGAAAGCATGAGGCTGAAAGAAACTCAATCTTTGTTAGAGGGGTACAGTAACAGAACATGGGAGCTTTTTGCAAGTAGTTGAATACCAGTTGCAGGTTATTGTAGAAAGAAAATGTTCAGCATTGAGTTGGTTCTGGATGTAGATTTGCTTACTGAGCTGGAAGGTTCATTTTCAGAGGTTTCGTCACATACTAATAACATCTTCAGTGAGCCTCCGGGCGAATCCTTTAGGGCTAGTTTTAGTGTATTGCGCCCATAGATGTTAGCGAGTTTTGAGAAGATTTGTAGCTCAGGTTGAGGTTTTCAGATTTGAGTTGGTTTTCAGCATTAGTGGAGATGACTTTTCATCAATATAACTATTGCTCTCCGAATGCATGATGTGACTATTCCCAACAACTTGCGTTTCAGATTGAGGATTTTAGTACCATTAGTTATTATTATGCGATGATTGCTTTCTTGTGTAATCCCATGTGATAGAAACATCGCGCTTTCAAAAGAGCTCTTAGTGTTAACGATATAATTCCATGACAGCCAGTGCATGTTATAAAAGTTCGGGCTTTCGAAACTGTGCTCCCAATTCATCAGTCACATGAATGAAGTGCGCATTATAGCTCAAGGACCTGTATTTTTATTTATCAATTTAAACAACAGGTGTAGGGGTGGGGCAATAAATGCTGGTCAGCAAGTAAAGCCCACATCCCACAAATGAATAAAAATGCTTAATGTAGCTGTATTTGTTTGTAAAGCAACATTGCTCAGATCCAGAAACCTGATTTTTAAACTGGGATTTATATCTGGGTTCAGTAGAGGGCAATCTTAGCATGAATAATGCAGTCTCCTCATTGTTTAACCAGGAAAGAAAACCACAAAAACCTAGCTTTGAGGTAGATTTGAACAACTGCTTTTTTGCATGGTTGATAACATAAAATATCAACATTATTTCTTTGATCATATCTTTTTACGATCAAAATCTGAATTATTGTACTCTTGTCTGTATTCACTCTTCTGTATAATTAGCATTGTAGGTTTGGAAAGTTAATTAACCATAACATCCTCCAGTTACTCTTGCACCAATGCACAAAGCATGACATGTGCTCTTCACTTAAAGTGCAGTTCACGTGATCAATTAAGTTGAAGTGTTCGCAATTCAATTAAATATTAAAACCTTTGAAATATTTACTTGTATGAGAAGTCATGTTCAAGATCTGTTGTAAGTTTGCCCAATTCTGACCTACCACTTCCACATGCCTTGTCATTTTAAGGCTGAGTTCTGATCTGATTGCCTGAATTCCACAGTAAGGAGATTTGTGAAAATGCAAGATAAAATATAACACACACATTTCAAATTTTGAAGCTCAACAGTCAGTTATTCAGATAGATGTTCGTATGAAAAACATTGCTTTCTAGTGGGGTTGGATGGGGCAGGAAGTGCTCAATCTGAAGCAAGGTGGTAACAAGGCATTCAGTAGAACACATCTGTTAACGAGTTTATTGGAATTTGTAGCATATCCTTGAGACTTTTTCTTCCCTGGTTGATGCTGTGTAACCACCAAGCATTAACAAGTTTTCTAGAAACCTTCCATTCATTGAGGAGACTTCAAGCCAATCTTCATTCTGCTCTGAAAATTCTGTTCCTGTTTTGACTATTCTGGCAAACTTTACCACAGTGGCTGAAATTCTTCTTTTCAAATGCAGTTTATCTCCCATTGTTAGTGGTATCTTTTTTAACAAATTTAACATCCTGCATCATCACCAAAAGAGTTTCACTTTCCTCGAACCACATCATACCTCTTGTCGATATCTTTATGAAAATGGATGCTACATAGTCATCTCAGTTTGTCTGCTTTACAAATTCCCCAGTCATAAAGGAATAAAAAGTTGGTTGTCTGAATGTAAATAGAAAGTTTAACTGGGAAACTTTTAAATCTGCACGCTATTAATTCTTGTCATTAGCCAGCATTTGTGATAGGGTATTGACTCCACTTGTGGTGGGCGATGAATATACATGCCCTTTATGGAGGTTGAGTTGAAATAGTTTTGCGACAGAATAAAACCAGCCCAGGTTGACAAATATGGTTGACATTTTGCTGTTAGTTGGAATGGTTCTGAGATTTAACCCAAGTTTCTGATGGACAAGGGCCCATAGTAATAATATCGGTCCTTCAAGCTAACAGATCAGTGGAAGAGAAGTAAACCATTTAGTCCCTGCCGCTTGTCCTACAGTGAAATTTTGGCAGCTTTGCATTTTAACTCGATTAAATTTGCCTCGTTCCATACCCTTTCATTTTGTTTCACAAAATCTGTCCAATTAAAACTAAGAAATGATCCAGCATGAATTGCCAGTACAAGGTTAAAGATCTGAACTTGGATCACCATTTGTGTGTACAAGTTGGAGGTGTAGTGGACATCGAAGGAGGTTACCTCTGAATACAACGGGCTCTTGATCAGATGGACCAATGGGCTGAGGAGTGGCAGATGGGGTTTAATTTAGATAAATGTGAGGTACTGCATTTTGGGAAAGCAAATCTTAGCTGGACTTATACACTTAATGGTAAGGTCCTCGGGAATGTCGCTGAACAAAGTGACCTTGGAGTGCAGGTTCATAATTCCTGGAAGTAGAGCAAGCAGATAGTACAGTGAAGAAGGCATTTGGTATGCTTTCTTTTAATGGTCAGCACTGAGTAAAGGGGTTGTGAGGTCATGTTGCAGCTGTACAGGACATTGGTTAGGCAACTTTTGGAATGTTACATGGAATTCTGTTCTCCCTCCTTTGGAAGGATGTTGTGAAACTTGAAAGGGTTCAGACAAGATTTATAAGGGTGTTGCCAAGGTTTTGAGGATTTGAGCTATAGGGAGAGGCTGAATAGGCTGGGGCTGTTTTCCCTGGAGCGTCGGAGGCTGAGGGGTGACCTTTATCGAGGTTTATAAAATCGTGAGGGGCATGGATAGGGCAAATAGGCAGAGTCTTTTCCCTGGGGTCGGGGAGTCCAGAACGAGAGGGCATAGGTTTAGGGTGAGAAGGGAAAGATGGGGTGAAGGGACCCAAGAGGCAACTTTTTCACACCGAGTATGATGTGTGTATGGAATGAGCTGCCAGAGGAAATGGTGAGGCTGGTACAATTGCAGTTTTGAAAAGGCATCTGGATAGGTATATGAATAGGATGTGAGAGGGATATGGGCTAAGTGCTGGCAAATGGGACTAGATCAGATTAGGCTATCTGGTCTGCATGAGTGAGTTGGATCGAAGGGTCTGTTTCTGTGCTGTACATCTCTATGACTCAAAGTCTTTATTAATTTGATTTATTAAGGAAGTGTCTTTTTTAACAATTTGGCCCTGTTCTATAATTTGAGAATACCCCAACCCACAGAAATAAATTCTGTCTCCTGTTCTAATATTCTGAACAGTTCAATCAAATTCCACTCTTCCCTTGTAAATTCCAGCTTGTGTAATCTGTACTTAGTAATTATGCCTCAGTGGCAAGGTAAAATTCTAAATGTGTGTTCTACTTCTCCAAAAGCAATAAAGCTTTCCTAATGTGTGGTGACCAATAAAATCTTTAAGGAGTGGTGGTGAATAAAGCCTTTCTAAGGTGCAGTACCTGATCTGTTCACTTTCTCCAGGTCGGAATGAATTGAACTTTTTTGCTTTTTCTGGCAAGTCATTACAGGATAAGATCAGTGTATAATAAAGCTCTTGCAAGTCACAGGTATGGTGAAGCTGACTGTGTCATGTGAAATGAAGGTTTAGCACTTGGGTACAACGGATGTTACACAAGATAGATTTGTACCTCAACAAAGAGTTAATGCTATGAACATAATATTGTCACAGGCAAGAGAATCTTTGTACCCCTTTGGTACCATGTATATTTTGGACAACAGCACTGTTCCTCAGGCTCATGTGGTTGCACTTTTGGTTCTGGAGCATGCCATGCACCTATTCAAGGACTCCCTCACCTGAAACTTAATTGACGACGTGCTGTTCGGGTGTGATCCTCCTTGAAGTCAGTTATTTAATGAGGCTTGTTATGTTAAGGTGAATGTGTGAGACCTTGTCATACTTTATTAAGAGCAGGGGAGACATTCCCCAGTTTGCTGACCATCAAGAGTTGACTTGCATTTACTTAGCACGTTTGTGTCTCATTGTGTTCTGACTTCTTTGCATCCAGTGAGCTACTTTGGTTTTAGTTGTCTAGTCAGTTAGGAATGAGAGGCTGAGACAAGCAAGAGAACCCAGACAAGAGTGTAAGTTTCTGCAGCTGTCCAAAAGTGTTTTTTTTTTCCTTTGTAGGTTCTTGTCCTGTTTGGAGGTGAATTGGGCTTGAATGCAAACTGGCCATGAACCCCATGGTACAGGAGAGCTAGCTATTCAGGTCTGGTGAGTAACAAGGAGTATAGAAAACGTGAGAATAATGTGGTGAGGGGCTTGACAGTGCAGCGAAGATAGCTAGCTCTCCGGATGCTTGTGAAGACTGCCTGTTGCTCAGGTTCAAAACATCTAAGACATGATGGGTAGAACTGGGGAAGATGTTCTGCACATACAGTACACAGAGCCAGGCACTAAATTGAAAAACAGAATTTCAAAAGTTATAAACTCTGGATTGTTACCTGAGATGCTGAGATATGGGGTAGACCATTTAGGACAGAGATGAGGAGAAACTTCTTCACCCAGAAAGTGGTGGCTGTGTGGAATGCTCTGCCCCAGAGGGCAGTGGAGGCCCAGTCTCTGCATTCATTTAAGAAAGAGTTGGATAGAGCTCTCAAGGATAGTGGAATCAAGGGTTATGGAGATAAGGCAGGAACAGGATACTGATTAAGGATGATCAGCCATGATCAT
This sequence comes from Chiloscyllium plagiosum, assembly GCF_037043375.1. Taxonomy (NCBI): domain Eukaryota; kingdom Metazoa; phylum Chordata; class Chondrichthyes; order Orectolobiformes; family Hemiscylliidae; genus Chiloscyllium; species Chiloscyllium plagiosum. Next base: position 70,230,237 of record NW_028270157.1, read on the forward strand.
ATTGAGTGGTGGTGCAGGCTCGAAGGGCAGAATGGCCTACTCCTGCACCTATTGTCTATTGTTCACTGCTTTTTGTTGTTTGTATCAATGATTTGGATGTGAACATAGTTTAGTTAGTAAGTTTGCAGATGACACCAAAATTGGAGCTGGAGTGGACAGTCAGGAAGTTTACCTCCGAGTACAAGTGGATCTTGATCAGATGGACCCATGGGCAGATGGTTTTTAATTTAGATGCATGTGGAGTGCTGCATTTTGCAAAGGCAAATTGGGGCAGGATTTGTACACTTAATGGTAAGGTCCTGGGGAGTGGTGTTAAACAAAGAGACCTTGGAGTGTAGGTTCATAGCTCCTTGAAAGTGGAGTCACGGGTAGATAGGATAGTGAAGAAGGCGTTTGGTATGCTTTCCTTTATTGGTCAGAGTATTGAGTACAGGTGTTGGGAGGTCATGTTGCAGCTGTACAGGACGTTGATTAGGCCAGTTTTGGAATATTGTGAGCATGTTGTGAAACTTGAAAGGGTTCAGAGTAGATTTAGAAGGATGTTGCCACAGTTGGAGGATTTGAGCTATAAGGAGAGACTGAATAGGCTGGGGCTCTTCTCCCTGGTATCTAAGGCTGAGGGATTGTTGAAGTTCATAAAATCATGAAGGGCATTGATAGGGTAAATGGGCAAGGCCTTTTCCTTGGGTTGGGAGGAGTTCAGAAATTGAGAGCATAGGTTTTGGGTGAGTGGGGAAAGATTTAAAAGGGACCGAAGGGGCAACTCTTTCATGCAGGCGGTGATGCATGTGTGGAATGAGCTGCCAGAGGAAGTGGTGGGGCTGGGACAATTGCAACATGTAAAAGACATCTGAATAGGTATATGAATGGAGACAGTCGAGGGGGATATGAGCCAAGCCCTGGGAAATGGTACTGGATTAGTTGAGGACATCTGGTTAGCATGGGCAAGTTAGACTGAAGGGTCTGTTTCCTTGTTGTTCATGTCGATGACACAAATGGTCCATAAAGTTAGATGAAGGTATGTGTAATTACAGTTAAAATGGCAAAGCGAAAAGCTCAGTATCTGAATACAGAATTCATGAAAGTCGAAATTCCAAGTGCACACAGAAGTAATAGAAAACACTTTGTTAAGCCATCTCAAAGGCATGGCTGAAAGGTATGAAGGATTGTGCCCTGTGTATTGAGAAGCTGTAATCTTAGCCATGATCTGAGTGAATGTTGGAGCTGGCTGGGGAGGGGTTTGGGGGTGGTTTCGAGTTGTTGACCTGTGCTCCCACTTCATATGTTCACCATAGTGTAGCGCCAACTTTAATCTCTCTCCCAACAATAGCCAAAAGATAACTGGTGATTTGTACCATGAGTAATTTCAGTTTTAATTTAGCAAATGAAAATAAATATAATTTTGGCTGCCTTTCCAGCAATAACATTGGTTGTCACCAGCTAGAGGACATCCTAATGACAAGTACAACTTGTTGTGTGCTTGATTTGCAGGATAAAGCTATTATAAATATATAGCATGTGTCCAGTTTCTGCTTTAATTTTCCTGAATCCAGATGAAAGGTAGAGTTGCATTCTGTGTGTAGACAATGAGAAATAGCAAATTAAAATGGTCTCGATGAGTTCCCTTCCTGCTATGTATGTTGAAGCTAAGCAGTGAACTCCTGGCAAAGGAGTCAGGGTTCATCATCATCCAATTGATCAATTTTGCTCAAGGTTCTGAAGAGGATTTTGGTGTTCAGAATTTGAGTTTCAACACACTTCGTAAATATAATGTTCCTGGAACTTGAATTGCCGGCAGTTAATTCCACAGGATCTTTTAAGATTTGGATTGTGGATAACCTCCTGGTAGGAAATATTGGAATATTGCCGTCTGTCGTCTTGGGTGGTAAGAGAAACAAGTTGCTCTCTCTATTATTAGACAATAAGACACAGAAACATAAATAGGTCATTCAGCCCATCACACCTTCTCTTCCTTCCAATTAAAATAATGGCTGATAATCTTTTACTTCACTTTTCTGCCTTATTCCCATAGCCTTTGATCACTTTTCAGATTAAAAATGTGTCTCAGCCCTAAATACACCTCATGTGGAGGAGCTGGTGTTGAACTGGAGTGGACAAAGTTTTTAAAAAATCATGCAACACTAGGTTATAGTCCAACAAGTTTATTTGGAAGTACTAGCTTTTGGAGCGCTCCTGATAAAAAAACAACACAGATTTATGCCCTCAGAAGGTATTTCTCCTTATCTCTGATCTAAATAGGTAATCCTTTCATCTGAGATTATGCCCTCTGGTCCAAGCTTCTTCCACAAGAGGAAATGGCTTCCCCACTTATCAAGCCCCCAAAGACACTTTTGTGCATTTCAGTAAGGTCATTTCTCATTATTCTCATGCTCAGTGAGTACAAGCCTAACTTAGTCAACCACTCCTCCAGCAAGTCGATCCATACTGAAACTAACAAACCTTCTCGACACTACCTCCGATGCCAGTATCCCTTTGCTCAGGGAAGGGGACTAAAACTGTTAACAGTATTCCAAGAATGGTTTGAGTGGGCGGCACGGTGGTACAGTGGTTAGCACTGCTGCCTCGCAGCGCCAGAGACCCGGGTTCAATTCCCGACTCAGGCGACTGACTGTGTGGAGTTTGCACGTTCTCCCCGTGTCTGCGTGGGTTTCCTCCGGGGGCTCCGGTTTCCTCCCACAGTCCAAAGATGTGCAAGTCAGGTGAATTAGCCATGCTAAATTGCCCGTAGTGTTAGGTAAAGGGGTAAATGTAGGGGTATGGGTGGGTTACGCTTCGGCGGGTCGGTGTGGACTTGTTGGGCCGAAGGGCCTGTTTCCACACTGTAAGTAATCTAATCTTTAAATAGATTGAGCAAAAGTGCCCTCTTTTTACATTCTATTCCATCAGAAGTAAAGGCCAATATTCCAATTCCCTTTTCTGTTGCTCCCTAGACATGGATGCTAACTTATGATTCATGAACAAGACTCCAAAATCTCTGTTGCTGCAGTTTTCTATGGTGTTTCCCCACATAATTTGCATTCAGCTCTGCTGTTCTTTGTTCTATTCTTCCCTCAATTACTGGGTAATTTTTGATAACTAACGCAAGTTTATGAACCCTTAGTCAAAAAGGGAGGGAGACGAAAAGGCACTTTAGAGCAGTTAGTTTCAGGTCTGTGATTGGAAAAATGTCTACTGTGAAGATTGTAATTGCATATCATTTAGAAATATAATCAATCAGTAGGTATTCATGCTTGACAAATTTATTACTATTTGCTGAGAAGATAACAACAAGGGTCGATAAAGGGGGAGCTGTAAACTTTGCTATTTGGATTTCAAAAACTCATTCAATTAGGTACCAACTGTAAGGCTACTGTGTAAGAGCCCATGTTGGCATTGTGGCATAATTCTATATTCCATCTGTCAAGTTTTTGCACACTTGCTTACCTGTCCACAATATATTCCTTGGTAGACTGCATAAAAATCAGTACTTGCCTTCCCACCCAATTTTATCAGCTGCAAACTTGGTGGCAGTACACTTAATTCCATCATCCAAGTTATGATCATACATTGTTAATACTTGTGACTGCAGCTCTGATCCCTGTGGCATTGCACTTGTTAGAGGTTGCTATCCTGAAAATATCATCCTTATTCCATTAGTTAGCTAATCCTTTATCCATGGGAAAATATTTTTATCTTGCAGCACATGCGCTTTCTTTCTCCCTTAAAAGTTAGCTAAAATTCACAAGACGTTTTGAGTTCCACAGTCTGTAACATTCTTAAAAGATGGAGTACTGCATGGTGTTGTCACTAGGCACTTAAGGTGGAATGTTGTCATGTGCCAAAATGTTTACTTGAACAAGGAGGCACTCAACAGTATGAATGCAGATTCTTCCAGTCCAAACTGGGACTGTCTGGAAAGGTACAAATTAGGATAAGGTGCGTTGTGCGCAGCTCTGTTCAGATTGTGGTCGTAGCGGGAATTGTCTGGTTTGCTAGATTATGCAAGAAGCATCTTGATTCAAGTGGGATTTTCCCAATAACTCTGACAATTGATTTATTGCTCCAAGCTGTTTCTTTCACTGCCTTAGAGTCTTTAGAGCAAATTAGTAGCGCTGAGCAAGTAAACCATTGCACACATACATATTGAAATCATGAACTTAATCCTTGAATATTATGACAAAATAATTTGCCCTCCGTAACAATTTGGAATCTTCCCTGGAGTCTTGTGGCAATTTTGTGCTTGAGAACTTTTTTCAAATCTTGCGGACTTGAGTTGAGTCGTATCATGATGACAGACCTGTCTGAGTTGTCTTGCTTCTTGGATGGCATCCTTAGTAAACCGGGAGAAAGTGAGGACTGCAGATGCTGGAGATCAGAGCTAAAAAATGTGTTTCTGGAAAAGCGCAGCAGGTCAGGCAACATCCAAGGAGCAGGAGAATTGACGTTTCGGACATGAGCCCTTCTTCAGGAATGAGGAAGGTGTGCCAAGCAGGCTAAGATAAAGGGTAGGAAGGAGGGACTTGGGGGAGGGGCGTTGGGAATGCGACAGGTGGAAGGAGGTTAAGGTGAGGGTGATAGGCCGGAGAGGGGGTGGGGGCGGAGAGGTCGGGAAGATGATTGCAGGTCCTTAGTAAACAGTCTGTTTCCAGTTGGTCATCCTGACAAATTGTTCAATTTAATTGGACAAAACATGCCATAGTACCTAGAAGGTTTGAATGGAATGTGATTTTTTTTGATATAAAGGTATGCATGTGAGCATGCTTCCTACTCTTTACTGTTGTGACTAACATGACTTTGCTGTCTTTCCACAGTCCACAAACAGATTCAGATCTGTGCAGTTTCTTTTGGTGAGAAGTTGAACGCCCAGTCAACACTGAAGATGTCTCGTAGCCCTGATACAAAGGAGGACCCTGTTGAATGCCCTCTCTGTATGGAGCCCCTTGAGATAGACGACATCAACTTCTTTCCATGCACCTGTGGCTACCAGATCTGTCGTTTCTGTTGGCACCGTATACGCACAGATGAGAACGGTCTCTGTCCAGCCTGCAGAAAAGTAAGTTGCTTTACAGAATCTAAGTCAGTTGGTTGTAACCTGATTTGATTTTGACACGTTCAGCGACCTTTAGTATTTTTGTATGGATTTAAAGAACTTTAAAACTATATCCACAGAACAAGTGAAAATGTGAGAACCTAGCTACTTGAGAGTGGAGAGTTCCAAAAGTGCAGTCCTTGTTGTAATGGCCTTGTTATAATCACTATCTGCAGTTGTATAAAGTGATATTATATTGATGTAGAGCAGATTTTGTATTCTGGGACTGAACTCAGTGAGTTGAAATGCCAATGTGGTATTTTAAGATGAATTTAGTTTTCATAAATATGAAAATAGAATGCTTCTATTCATAGGAGTGTAGCTACAGAGGTGCCATTTAAGTTGAAACTGGTTCCTTTAGGTAAGAAAATCTGTTAGTTTTACTGAACCTGATCCATACCCAACTCAGGTCTAATTTGAATATGATTGATTCTTAACTGCACTCTAAAACTATTCAGTTGCGCAACCAGATGAACTAGGGATGGGCCAGTAAAAACCACACTTAGCAATGAGCCTACACATGGCACTCTGCTTTTTAAGAAGGATGAGAAAATAAAAATGAGAGATTTACAGACCCGTTAACCCTACAACTGTAGTGAGGACATTGCTGGAATTTATGGTCAAAGATAGGGTAACTGAATGTTAATGAAGGAGAGTCAGTTCGGTCATGTCTCACAAACGTCATTGAGGTTTTTGAAGAGGTGATTATGATAATGGACAAGGGAATGCCCATTGTTGTTGTTGTTTCTTTTGGACTGCCAAATGGTGGTTGATCAAGTTCCACACAACAGACGGTTAAGTGAGGTAAACGCCCAAGAAATGCAGGCAAATTACTGTCATGTCTGGAAAACTGGTTGAGTGACAGGATAGTGGGTAGGTATGCAAAATGGTAGGATATGGCCACTGGTGTCCTGCAAAGATCTGTTATGCCCTCAATTATTCACACCATTAAAAAGTTGGATAATGGCATAGAAAGTCATATGTCTAAATTTGCTGATAAGAAATTTAAGAAGTATTGCAGACAGTACAAAATTACAAAGGGATATTCAAAAAAATTCCTTGAATAGGCAAAACTTTGGCAGATGGAATTCCATTGTAAACAAGTGTGAAATTATGCATTTGGGATGTATAAAGGATATATTGGGGAACTTTCCAGGTGATATGAAGCTAAATACAGTGGATGTCCAAGGACACTTCAGAGTTCAGGTGCATAGATCATTAAAATGCCACAAACTCGTGAAGAAAATAATCACAAAAGCTAATACAACACTGCCCTTTATGTCTAGAGGACTGAATTATAAGGATACAGGAATTATACTGCAGTTAGACAAAACCCTGGTTAGACCATACTTGGAATTCTTGTGAGCAGATTTGGACGCTACACCTTTTTGAGCAAAATATTGGCCTTAGTGTACAATATAGGTTTACAAGAATGATAACTTCTGAATTCAAAGTACAAGGAGAGATTACACAGATTTGGCCGAGAATTTTGAAGGTTAAGGGATGCTCTGATCAAAGTCTTCAAGGTGTTAACAGGAAAGAGATTAGAGAAAGAAACTGTTTCCACTGGTTGGATATGCTAGAATTGGAGGGATTGATGAGAGAAAATTGTCAGACTAAATAGTTTGACAATTAGTGCTGGACTGTACAGAGACGATGTTAGGAAGCACTTGTACACATAAAGGGTGGTATAGGTTTGAAACTCTTTCACAAATGACAGTTGAGGCGAAATCTAATGTAAATTTTAGTTTGAGATACATTTTTGTTAAGCAAAGGTCTTAAGGGTTTGGGCCAAAGGCAGGGATATAGTGTTCGACCACAAATCGGATATTTACTATTCAATGAGATAAACAGGCTCAAGTGGTTGAATGGCCTGCTCCTATCCCTATATATGCCAACATGAAAAAGGAATAAAACAAATGCATTACCTGCTGAAGAATAATCAGCATCGTCTCCATATTATGTTAGTGGCAGCAAAGGAAATCTGAGTAACTTATTAATTAAAAATCAAATTTGTAATATGCCCACAAAGCAAGAAACCTTCTTTCACAGAAAGAAAATGGTGAAGCCTGGGCCAAGAGTTTGGTGAGGGCTCATGAAGTGAATCCTCATTTCCCCTTGGCATAATATCGCTGATTTTTTTTTTTCCGTCCTGTTTTGAGTATGATTGAGTGCAGCATAAACTCATGTAACTGCCCCATGTCTTTCAGTTGCCCCACTTTAATCCAGTCCATCTGCTGAGGGAAAGTGGTATCAAGCAAAACTTCTCTGCAAACAAATCAACTTTGTCAATCTTGACAACTGCTCTGCTGCCAAGTGTGTCCAAGGTTAAAGTTGTCCTTCAGGCTCACTGTAGGCTTATCATGTGTGCCTCAACTGCTGTGGATTTCAAGCAGCGCAAGCTTGAATCTAATTGGTTCCCTGCATCAGCAAAATTATATGATGTCATAGGTACCTGCAGAAAGCAAACAATCCAGTGTACTTCTAACTCATGGTTTTGTATTAACAACCCGAGCATAGAAAGAAGCATGTGAAAAACATGCAAAACAACTTTCCTGTGAGCAATTGTTGAATCTAGTACATGTGGTGAAGCTATTCTGTTTGGTGGACGTGTTCTCCTGGATCCCATTGATATTGATTTGGACTTCGTGTGTGTACACACAGGAATAATGAACTGATAGTGTTGTTTCCACTTTTCTCTTGGTTCCATCTGAAATTGTGCTAATTTGACTGTTGGTCTAATCCCTACAATTTCTAATTTGTCTTGTGGCTAACCTTTGGAGTAATCTAGGCTTCCATTTCGTGGCATTTATACTTCTGACAATCTTAATGAAACAATTAATATCTGCCATTTGTAAGTTTTACTTTCTAAAAACTTCCGTCAACAGTTCAGGAAAATTCAAATTTAAATTTTCATCCACAAAGTTGACAAACCTTTGCCTCATATTTTACTTTGTGTTTTAATGCCATATTGAAATGAGAATCACTGCTTTGTGCTCTTATCTTAAACTCAATATTGCACTTTCCTTTGGTCAATCCAGCCTTACCCAGAAGACCCTGCAGTCTACAAACCACTTTCTCAAGAAGAGCTACAGAGAATAAAAAATGAGAAAAAACAAAAGCAGAATGAGAGGAAGCAGAAAATCTCAGAGAATCGCAAGCATCTGGCCAGTGTACGTGTTGTACAGAAGAACCTAGTCTTCGTGGTAGGTCTATCACAGCGACTAGCAGATCCAGAGGTGAGCAAAAACAAGATTTGTATTTACATTGCGTCAGTTATCTTTGCAGGGCATCTCAAAGTGCTTAGACTCAGTACTGCTGTTTAGAAGAGATATTCCTAATTGAAGTGAGATGAATCAATTTATGACTAATAAGGTCTCTTAAACAGCAAAATGACAGTGGTCACTTCGTTGTTTAAGAAATAAATGTTGGGCACGACATGGTGTGAGCTCCCCTTGCCTTGTGTCTTCGGCTATTTACCTTCACCTGAGTGCATATGGATCCTTGGTTTAAAATCTCACCAACATCAATTTGACTTTCCCTCAGTACTATATAAGTATCGGCATACGTTATGCTCAGCTCTCCGGTCTAAAGCTTGGACCCTCAGCCATCTGACTCAATGGTGAGACCACACATCATGTGATCCATAGCTGCACATCTTAGCATCATATTAAAAGTTACTTATAAATATTATCCTTGCTTTTGAACAAACATTTATCTGGCAAATTGTCCTTTTCTTCCACCTTCAATTTTCCCAAACTTCTATAAATAAATTATTGAGCAATTTCTGAGCACTGCAATCAAGCATAGTGACCAATACAAGTCAAATTAATTCTGGCCAGTAACTCACTAAAGTAGGTTCGTCTTTGACCTTTTTAAAAAAAATGTCAACTGTTTGGAAGAACTAATGCATTGCGGTGCATTCTGTTTAGAAATTGAAGTTTTGAATTGCATCAGTGTTTGGTGTGTTCTTTTGTAATAGGGCTTAAAGATGCAGCAAATGTTTTCTACTAAACAAATTGAGTGAGATTCTTGTCCATGTAGTAGGCAACAGAACTGTTCGGGTTTCATTTAAGCACCAACATGACTCCTTCCAAACTGATATCTTTTCGAAAAGGCTTAAACTTGGTCTCAAGTTTAAATTGAAACCTTCATGATTCATAAATTACCTGCAATCTTGGCTTTATGGATCTCATTCCTATTGTATTGTTTGGGTGCCAGTCAAACCTGTCACTGTACTGAGCATTTTTGGTCAGCCAGGTGTTAGAATCTCAACACAGACATAACTGGTTCTGCACCAAAATGTGCAGAATTGGATAACACAATTTGATGTTTAAAGTCTTTTATGATAACAGAATCAGCATCAACTAAACGTTAATTAAAAGACAACTTGTGGGTTATCCCAAGAGAAGATGTTGTCTGTGAACCCCTTAACTGCCACTGTTAGGATTTCTTGCAAGTTCAATAACTTTTCAAAAACAAATTTCAATTTCCAATTAGGAACTAAGAGGATGTTAGGACAAGATTTCAACTTTGAGAATTTCTATTGCATTATAAACTAAAAGCATTATTGAATAAGCACTTTATACTTTAAATCACAAAACAAAACATGACAATTTTTTCTTTGTGCTTGACTGAAACCTACTTCTAATGTGCATTATTATATTTGATTGAAGAATCAGGCTTGTATGATTTTCCTTTTCTTAACCTTGGACATTTTAATTTCAGATTTGCATTTCATAATAAGGTTTTATTCCTCAGAAATTCCCTCTTAAGTAAGCACTAGGTGAACCTTCCAGCATCATTTGAACTCTGCAATTTTGGTCTTTATAGTCTGTCATAGGCTTCCACTTGCATTCCTAAATGATGAACCATGGTCAATCTTCCAGTGTACTTTGAAACAATATTGTTTCATTAACCCTTTCTGAGAATAATGTAATGGAGTTGCAATAGTACTACACGATTTGGGAACTCCTTGACAAGTTTCATTTCTTTGAATGGGCTCTGTCCATGCCAGCACTTTGCTTGGTGGTTAACAAGGGGACAGCCATTTCTTCTCGTCAGCTTTGGTTGTGGATAATCTTTCCCAAATATGTTTGTATGCTGACTCTGTCACACAGCAAGAGTAGCTACCTCGTGATTTATGTCCAGTTGCTGAAAGTTGCATGTTTCTTTCAGAGGATTTTGATGGGCACCTGTCTCCATGGTGACCAGGTAACATGAGTTCTTCCTGCTGCACATTTTCTTGAGGTCACATTGGCTTCTCCAAACTAATCATTTTTATCTTGAATTAAAAGTATTTTAAAGTGTATCTGTCTTTTAAGGCTCAATTTGTAACACGAGGATTGCTTGTGTTCATTGTGATAGATCGTAGGTGTTCCTTGTTGTTACCCTCTATGATATCAATGGCCTGTCCAAAGTGTTACAAATTAGTTTTGTCTCTTCCAAAATACAAAGTTCTGTGCATTGTTTCCATGCTGTACGTCTCTATGACTCTATAATTTGTTTCTAATTAAACCAGTGTTGACTTCAACTTGCAATCAGTCTTTGGAGACGACTGAAGACCTTTTTTTTAATCTTTCTTTACCAGGTTTTAAAACGGCCAGAATATTTCGGGAAGTTTGGTAAAATACACAAAGTTGTCATCAACAACAGCACATCATATGCAGGTTCACAGGTATGCTGGCACCATTTCCCTGTTAGTGTTTTTCTTTTGTTTTTCCTGGGAAGGTGGAGTCTGAGTGTCGATGGGTGTCTTTTGTCTTTTCATTACAGAGGAGCAAATGTGCATAAGGTGGCACATGGGAGCTTTGGAAAAAGTAAAAAGAAAGTTGAGAAAAGGACCAAATTTTGTGATGGGGTCAGGGAGAAGGAAATGTAATGAAGTCAATGCACTGTGTAACAGCTTTAATTTGAATCATTCCATAGCATAGTCTCATTTATCAGATCGCAAGTCATAATTTGATATGCGAAGATTGGCGGTCGCCCAAGAAATTTATAGGTTCAAATGTTCTGTGGTTAATTTCTGCTTTTGTAGTGATCTTATGTTCAGCAGATGTGGTGGACTATGACAAGTTCAAAGCATTGTGTTTGCCGCCTCAGAGGAAATAAATTTCTTGAGCCAAAACTTTAGCCAAGACACAAATGTGGGTGCTCCTCTACAAATCGTAGTACATGAATGCTTTATGATGAGATGATTGTAAAATTGATTGTGTAACAGGTCACAAAGATGTGAGACTGTTCGGATTTGTGACTGGGGTGGGTAGTTTGGAGTTTGAGGAAAGAACTTGTGCAGCTTGTGTATTATACCCACAATAGATCAGTTACTGCATTAGAGGACTTGAGTTTTTCATGAGCAGGTAAATAATGGAGCAACGGCAGCTGAGCATTGTGTGGAATTATCTGAAGAATTGACAAGGTTGGATATGACTTGATGGTCAGGTCAATGATCTGATACATGTGTTCTTAAATATGTACTGTCCAATTTACCACAAGTATGCATTGTTGGATTTCAATTCACACTTTGGTTCAAAAATCTCTTGATCTGAATTTAATCAAAAATTCTTAATCTGAGAGTTTTTTTTCCACTCTTACTACCTAATTTAATTCAGTTATAGTGAATGAAGCTCTTAATCTGGAGTCTTGTGATCTTAGAATTGAAAGCAAGTGAATTAACAGAAACCTTAAATGAAAGCATGAAGCAATATATCTGTGTAACACGTGAGACAGTTCCTTGCATTTGCCATGAAGAGATTTGCAATGTTCTTAGCTGGTGTACATGAAGCTACAGGAAAATTATGGCGTTGTTTTGCAAGAATCCTGGTAGATGGTGAAACTGCAAGGCTAAGAGATGATGCTTAGATCTGTTGTGGGTGATGCATTGGAGAAAGCTCTGGAATTAAAACTCTGAAATAAAGATTCATCAGTGTTTGAGTGACTTCCATCTCCGTTATAGATCCATTCATTGTTGATGCAGGAGTGGCAGGTGAGGCAATGCAGTATCCTTCAGCAGCAGTATCTGATCGGTACGGCTCCTGAGACAATAGCAGTCATTGAGAGCTGAGTGAGCAAAATTTCAAGCTGCTGGGATTAACAGGACAGCTAGTACTCAGGGAAAGGAAGCAAGTGGAAACAAGGGCTGCCAGAGATAGTGGTGGAAGTGAGTACAATTTTGTCATTTAACATTGAGACAAATACATGGATGAGAGGGATATGGGAAGATACGGACAAAATGGGACTACTTTACATTGTGAAAACTGGGAGGCATGGGCAAATTGGGCTGAAGGGCCTGTTTCCACGTTGTATGACTGGTTATTTTCCAGACTGGAGGGAAATGTGAAGTGGATGCAAGCTGGTATCATAGCTGCTTGAGACAAAGCAAAAAATGCTTGCATTTTCACAACGTTTTCAGATAGGTGGTGGTTGAGTGAAAAGGTTTACGAACAGTTATTCATTTTTTGAGAATTCATTGTTGAAGTGTTGGAAACACAGTAGTGACATGGCATGCAGCAAACTACCTCCGGTGGCAATGTTATGATGAGTGGTTAATCTATCAGTAACGTGTCAACTTGGCTGTATGTTGGCTCAGACACACATGCAACTCCCTTGTCCTTCTCCAAGATAGTGCTGTGAGACTTTTTTTCCATCCGCCCGAGCAGGCTGATGGGCACTCAGTTGAATATCATGCATATAGGTTTGGGCTTCTGACAGCCTAATGCTCCATCAACATTGCATTTGAATATTGGTTTTTCTGCTCACGTCCTAGAGAAGGAATTGAACCTAGAACTTAACAGTTCAGATAATTGGTACTCACTGAGCTTCTTCAGATACGATACCAAAATTAATGACATGGATTTGGGAAATGTAGTGACAAGTGGTTTCTTCCAAAAAAAAAATGGAATGTGAAATGTTTCAGGAAGCTCTAGACTGCTAAAATGAACAAATAAAATTTAATGCCAACAATTTTACTGCCTACTGCCATACTAGTCTGAAAACACCTGATCTTGAAAGCTAAACAGACTCTGGCCTGGTTAGTCATTGGATGGGAGACCACCTGGGAATACCAGGTGCAGTAGCCTTAAAAAGGCAGCCTGGTGGCTCAGTGGTTAGCACTGCTGTCTCACAGCGCCTGGGACCCAGGTTCGAATCCAGCCGTGAGTGACTGTCTGTGTGGAGTTTGCACGTACTCCCTGTGTCTGTGTGGGTTTCCTCCGGGTGCTGCGGTTTTCTCCCACAGTCCAAAGATGTGCAGGTTATGTGAGTTGGCCATGCTAAATTGCCCATAGTGTCTAGGGATGTGTAGGTTAAGTGCATTAGTCAGGAGTAAATGTCGAGTAATAGGACAGGGGAATTGGTCTGGGTGGGTTACACTTTGGAGGGTCGGTGTGGACATGTTGTGCCAAAGGGCCTGTTTCCACACTGTAGGAATTCTAATTCTAAATGTGAAAAGATGTGTTTGGGTTGGAAAGATAAGGGGGGACATTGAACTATTTGACAATGTTAAAAGTGATTCAGCGAAACAGATCTTGCAATGTGTTATATTGAAACATGGCTGAACAAGTTGTGCAGTTTGGATAAGAATATAAGATCTTTAGTTCTCCAGTCGAGAATGTGGTGCTGAAAAAGCACAGCAATTCGGGCAGCATTCGAGGAGCAGGAGCATCGACGTCTCGAGCATAAACCCGAAATAACGATTCTTCTCGCATGCTGCCTGAACCTACTGTGCTTTTCCAGCACCACACTCAACTCTAATCTTCAGTATCTGCAGTCCTCAATTTCCCCTGTTTAGTTTTACATTCTATTAATAACAAAGGAAATTAATCTAATCTTTTTAAAAGACTGAGTTAGACTTCAGTTGAATTAGTGTTCAATCTGGGCACCACACCTGAGGATGTTAACATCTCAGATTTGTAACAACAGCATCAGAATACTAGCATTTTGTATAAAGGGTGAATCATCTGGTAGTGATCTCTGTTCAGTGGAAGTTGTTCAGGGTTCTTCGGAATAATGAATGGTTTTGATGCAGGAAATGAGAAACCATTGAATTTCGGGAGGAGCAGCCACCACAGGAAACAAATACAGAGTGATTACTGAATGAACCAGAGATTAGAGAATTGTTTTATGCAGTTATTTGTCTGTATTGGGCTGCTTAAATGAGAGGTGAAACCAATTTCAGTTGTAACGTCCTGGAAAATTAAATGCATCCTTTGGAAGAGACATTTATGGGCTAAGGCTAAAAAGCAGGTGTGTGGGAATCATTGAATAAAGCTACCCAAGAACAAAGCCAAATTCAGTGGGCTGATGCCTTGTTTTGGTTTTATTCTTATCTGTTTAACTTTATTGATGATATCAAGCAAGATTCCTTATTGTGTGTCAAAGCTAACTACAATGTTCCTCTCCTAGGGTCCCAGTGCTAGTGCTTATGTAACCTACATACGGTCTGAAGACGCACTAAGAGCAATACAGTGTGTAAATAATGTTGTAGTGGATGGCAGGACGCTTAAGGTAAATAATTTTCTTGTCTCTCAGCTGGCTCCACTTCCATTACTCCACAGCTTGGTTTTTTTTCCTCTTATCTTCAAGTTTCCTTGTGAGTTCTAAAGCATCAGTGGCTGGAGGACTTTTCACATAGTAATTTGAAACGTAATTTGAAATAAATCTGAGAAGTGAAAGTGAATTACAACCAAGGTGGTGCAAGATGAAACCTTCATCCTTAAATAACATGTCTCTTTCCTCCCCTCGTCAAAGAAATGTCATGAATCCACAATGATGTCAGCAGAATCTGCTTTCAGTTTCTGTTTACATTGTGATTTTCATTGTTGAGAACTTTCAGAAGTTAAAACAGAGCAATACTGCCAGATGAAATCCTGTAAATAGAAGTACGTTGCAGTGCAGTTAAAATGGTTGCTTGAATCTACTGTGCATATGTTCTGACAAATGTGAGCACCATTAGATTGTAGCATCCTTTGAAAGTATCCAATACAATTGGCAAATCTAGCACGATTGAAGGAGGGAGTCCATCCATTGTTAGCTGAATGAAGTGCTTCGCAATTGCTGGACAATTAGTTTCACACCCTACCTTTTCCCTATAGATGGCCTGCCAATTTTTACCTTGCAAATAGTTAGCCAGCTTCTTGCTGAAAAAGGCTATTAAATCTGTTTCCATCATTCAGTAAGCCAAGCAGTCCAGATTTTGACTGGACTGGGCCTTTGGTTAAATGCTTCAAGTTAAGTTCCCACTGACTTGCGTGACTGGCAAATAGTTGTCAGTTTGCTTCCAAGTAATGGATTTGAAGCATTGTGAAGCACTCTGAACTTGTAAGGTCAACTTGATGAGAAATGCGGGTTGAAACTTTATTGCTGGAACAGCGCAGCAGGTCAGGCAGCATCCAGGGAACAGGAGATTCGACGTTTCGGGCACAGACCCTTCTTCAGGGCCTGTGCCCGAAACGTCGAATCTCCTGTTCCCTGGATGCTGCCTGACCGGCTGCGCTGTTCCAGCAATAAAGTTTCAACTTTGATCTCCAGCATCTGCAGACCTCACTTTCTCCTTGATGAGAAATGCATCAGGTATCTGAGTGAACGAGTTAGTTGCACAGATCGTGGTTGAATTGTCCTCTTCAGTCTGTTTGCGAATAATCAGAAGTTGATGTTTTTCGAACATGTTTAGTAAAAACTGCTTCACTTTGCAAACAATTTTCCTTTCAGCTTTGTCTCAGTCCCTTGGCTGTTTACTTCAGAAAACCTGACCAAAAGCACGAACGGTGTTTTGTGTTAGGACACCTCTGCACCCAAATAACAAGTGAATCTGGTTGACTGACTTCAGATGGGAATTGTGGGGCAGTCGAACTTAATTGATTTGCCCCTCTTGACGAGCTCTGACCCCACAGTATTAGTCCTGAGCTACTTGTTTTTATCAGACAAAAAGCAATACTGGAAACTGAATATTGCTTAGAAAGGACAGGTTTTTTTTTCTTTGAAGCTTTTTGCCTTGTACTCTGGGCGCTCTCAAGCCTTACAACATGGAATTAGAACACCATTTATACTGTATGAGAGCAGAGTTCTCATTGACAGACTCCTGATTGATAGTGGCGTTGCCACAGAGAAAGCACTAGTTAATAATGACTCTTGATTAACTGCCAGGTTTTGTGTAAATCTTAAAACTGGTGCATTGACTATGGTCAAGTCATTGCCCTATGAAATGAATCAGAATAGCTGTCATCTCCTTTATGTTGAGGGAGGTGCCATGTATATACTTTCCTTCTGCCAGGAAGAGGACCTTCTGTCACTTATAATAGATGCAAGTGCATCACGTTGCAAGCCTACCGACTGAATTAGTTGTCTTCATTATGCTTCTCAGACACAAGATTGCTAAGCAAATGTTGTCTGATCTCTGAGTTATATTTAATGTCAGACACTGTTAAGTCCACTTTACAACCAATTGGAACTCTTATATTTTGTGTAAATATTTTCCCTTTTGTTTGATTTTTTTCAAATTATTCAGATGAATGCAAAATGACAAGCTTTGAAATGTTTTCCTCAGCAATGCCATTTGGTATAGAACTTGAGCAATCAATATTGGAAATCCATGTCTCCCTGTCAAGTGGGTGTAAACAGAGGTTACTGATGATTCAGGTGTTGAGCGACTTAATGCGATGCTGCAGGATGTTATTACCTGAGAAGTCTTTGTATTGGCAATATTGCAACTGGGTCAGAATCATTATAGTATCCACGTATATTATTGTCAACACTGCATTTTTCTCTCTCTCTCTCTCTCTCTCTCTCAAGGCATCTTTAGGTACAACGAAGTATTGCAGTTATTTCCTAAAGAACATGCAGTGTCCTAAGCCGGATTGTATGTATTTGCATGAGTTAGGGGATGAAGCAGCCAGTTTCACGAAAGAAGAAATGCAGGTAAATTCACCAGCCTTTAGGAAAAGCAAAGAAAAAAAAAGCTTGATCCAAACTGAAGTCATTGAAACCAGTTTGCCTGCCTGGGCTTCAAATAGTTGTTGTTATAAAATTCTATAAAACGATAATTGTGTTGATTACTTATAGTAGTGACTGCATATCTATCTATGTACTTTAAACAGCTGTAAAGTTGCACAGCTTTCAATTTAGAATGAAATTAATCTGAAGCCATGGAAAGACTAAATTTTCAAATGCTCTAACGTGAGAGATGTCAGCCTTCACCACAAATTTCTCCATCAGTTGATTTGCTCATGTTATTTCTATTAATTTGTATTTTTCTGTGATGCTGCTTTTTCCTTGTAGATTATTGATGCTGCCTTTCAGAAATGGCTGTGAATTGTCACCTTCCCTTCTGAAATAGATTCACTTTTCCCACATGAGCTTTATTCTGGAAGTGCAGGAAAGGAAACCCTCTTATGTAATTGAAGCCTGTTTGATCCAGTTTGTGATCTCAACAAGTTCTTGCTTTGGAGCATCTTTTTGAACCAGCCTTCAGTTCCAAATGGGAGAGCATCAGACAATTGTTTGTTTTTATCCCCCTCCAAGCAATAGTGGAGGGATTGAAGGACTCAAAAGGCAGCTGCGTGAGCTTCCTTTCCCTGGTTATACAAGAGTGCCCTCAAGTGGTCATCTTTTCATTGGCCTTTCTCTCACTGCTTCAGAAACTAGGGATACAAACAGAAATCATTGCATTGAGCAACTGCTTTGGGGTTTGCCTGGGAATATTTGAACCAGCCTTCGATGTTTGAGTTATGACAACATTACTGAGTGTGCTGTCATGATTCAGAGTGAAAGGAAAATTTCAGATCAACTGTTACTTGAATCACAGAATTGTTTCAGCTCAGAAACCATTCGGCTCATCATTGGCTCTCTGAGTAGTTCATGGAATTTCTTTCTCCTGCCTTGTCCCCATAACTCTTCCTCTTCTGTGAACAGTCTAATCCCCATTGGAAAACCTTTTATTGAACTTGCCCTGCTGCATTTTTGCCAGCAAGTTGCGTACAATGTGACAACTCCCTCTGTGCAGAAGATTTTGGCTAAAATTGCCAATCGTTTCTTTTGACCATTATTTTCGATCTCTGCCCTTTTTGTTTTCAATCCTTTCATCAGTCAGAACATTTATCCCTACCACTTTGACTAACCCACCAATGATTCTGAATATTTGAAGCACAACTCCTCTCACCCTTTCTCCCTCGGAAGATTTGCTGAACATCTCCACTTTATTCTAACTCATTCCCCATCCTAAAATCAATCCTATCAATCTTGTTAGCACTGCATTGTAGGGCAATCCTGTTTCCTGCTAGCTTTGACTTCAGTTAATTTCCCCCACATAATCCTTACCTTATTGGAATGGTTATCGCCCAGTTTGCTGTTCTTGGTCTGGATTTCCTTTTTAGTCTAAACTTTAAAAGATAACACTCTGGCACTTAAATCATTCAGTTAATTCCATTCCCAAATAAACTAGTGTGACAGAATTTCCTTCCTTGTGTTGAAAAGGTATCGCTGCAAAGCATTTTGCTGTCAACTATCTCTGATGCCTTGCCAATCTCTGCCCTTTGGTACCAGTATTCCAGTCTAGATTGCAGTTCCCTATTTTAACTGCTGTATAATTTTTGCATCTTGCTGTAATTGTATGATTAAACCTACTTTTATGTGCTTGTTATATGTCAACTTGTGTTCTTCAGGAAACGGGAAATTGATAGTTTTCTTTCTCCAAGTTAGCAGATGTTTGGATCACAATTAAAGTGAATTGAATGTGGGAAGCCTTGTCGAAGGGCGCATAAAGATTTGAGCTTAAAGTAGAGGTGCTTTCTTATTGCCTTTTTGTTTGGTTGCATTAATCACCTTCTATGCTAAATAGCATTACCACCTAACATTGCATTAAGCCAGTGACCCAGCCACCAACACCCACATCCCGTAAATGAATAAAAAAAAGTCCTTGATGCTTATGCACTTTGTATTCACATCTGTCGTCTTGTCCATGCAAGCATCCAACTTGAAGTTGAGGCACTTGGAAGTGTTAAGCAGAAATTAGGACCAATAATGCTCTGCTATCAGGGCTCTTGAAGGATACAGGATAATATGATGAGACCACCTAGTGAAGAGGCTGACTGAAGGGAGCAGCACTGAATCCCACTGTCTGTCAGGCTTGACAGATTCACAAAACAGAAAATCTGTTCCTTTGCTGGTCTAAAAGAATCGAGCATCTTAATGTTACTATGTTGACTAAATCATGCAACTGCAAGATAAAGAGCTAACTTGGATTGTGGCTTTAGATCATGAAGCCACATGTTCCTGGTAGTGTAAAAGTGGCAGTGCATTGTCTTTTATTGGGTGGACCAAGAATGGGTTCCTTAACATAATGAGCATGCTTCAAGCCATTGGTACACTGGATGAAACATAGTAAAACTGAAATGCATCAGTCTCTACTTTAAATATGTGTGAAATTTATTACAAAATGCATCAAGTTAAGTCCCATTTAGTTCGAGTGTAATAAAGATTCTTGCAGCATAATTTGGGTAGGTGAGGAAGAATCAAACTAGTGCTGCGTAAGTTGTCTTTTGGAGATGATCTTATTCTGAGAAAAAGGTAAAAGCATTGAGCGGCTCGGTGGCTCAGTGGTTAGCAGTGCTGCCTCACAGCGCCAGGGATCTGGGTTCAATGCCCACCTCTGGCAACTGTCTGTATGGAGTTTGCACATTCTCCCCTTGTCTGCATGGGTTTCCCCCCACAGTCCAAAGATGTGCAAGTTAGGTGAATTGGCCATGCTAACTTGCCCGTAGTGTTAGGTGCAGAGGTAAATATAGGGGAATGGGTCTGGGTGGGTTGCTCTTCGGAGGGTTGGTGTGGACTTGTTGGGCCGAAGGGCCTGTTTCCACACTGTAAGTAATCTAATCTATTCCCTCTCATAGTAGTAATTTGATGAAGCACTAAAATAAAGATATCTTGATTGGATTTCATGGTTTAAAATAGAATTCCTGAAGCTGTTTGCCATTTGATATTCAATGCCCCGTTCACTGGTCTTGTGTCCATTATTCTTTCCTGCTAATCTCTTTCCACAGGCAGGCAAACATCAAGAGTATGAACAGAAGCTGCTTCAGGAACTTTATAAATTGAACCCCAACTTTTTGCACCAGTCATCCAGCACAGTCGACAAAAATAAGAATAAATTGGCTACACAGCAGAGGTATGATGCGTAAGTACAGCCCTGACCTGATGCCCTGGCCTGCATTTCTTTAATCTTCTGTTTGCTTCTACATTTCATTCTCGAGTTTTTTTTATTTCTGCTGTGAGCTTTCTCGTCAAACTTGGTCTTCGACACAGCTCAAACTAATCATTCATAACCTGAATTTACTCTCAAAATGCCTTGCAAGTTCAAAACACTGTGCCTTCCTCTTGTCTCCACTCATAGAATTTTGGTCTACGCTTAATACTGGTCAGTTTACAACAGCCCACTCATTGTTTTGAGATATGTGAAAGAGAGGAATGAGTTGCAGTGGGGACTGTATTCTGTGTTGCAGTGCTCTGTGCTGAAATGTTCAGATTCTAGAAACTAGATTCTTTTGCATTACATGTCCTACTTTATTTTCCCCTCCTTCACCTCAGGTGAATTATTACGCAGAGGCTTCGCTCACAGCCTGAACCATTTCATCTCTGGATTGTAAAGGTTTTCATGGTTTGTAATTGCCACAGTTGGGAGCAGCCAAAACCAGAGGTTCACAAATTTTGTGATCGAAAGAATTGATTCTAAATGGTGAGATTGTCCACACAGCTTCAACATTAGCTCTGAGTGAAATATATCAAGAAGGCCAAACTTTCAAACCAAGTGCATGACATCGTCAAATCTGTGCTCCAACTATGTCATGCTGTCATATTTATTATTGTGGCTCTGTGGACTACCTTGGTACATGTAATGTTGTTGAAGCTGCTGTACGGTTTATACCTGAACTGGAACGGTACCATTACCTTGGGCAGGAGATTCGCTAGAGCTTTTCAGGAAGCAGAGCTCCAGATCAGGTGATGGGGCAGCTGGTAAACAGGAAGATATAGCTTGCAGCGACCAAGCTGTGGCAAAGATGTTCCTCTGTGAGGAAGGATAGACAGTTGGTAGGGCAAAGTTGCAGTCAGTGTGATGGTTTGAAGTGTGTCTATTTTAATGCAAGAGGTGTCAGGAATAAGAGTGATGAACTTTGTGTGGATTAGTGCTTGGAGCTATGGTGTTGTAGCCATTATGGAGACTTGAATAGTAAAGGGGCAAGAATGATCAAATGTTCTGGCGTTTCGATGTTTCAAGAGGAATAGAGTGGGAGGTAAAGGTGGGGCAGTGGTATTGCTGATCAGGGATAGTTTCACAGCTACAGAAAGGGAGGGTTGTCAAGAAGGGTTTATCCACTAGTCAATATGGGTGGAAGACGAATGGGAAAGCAGCAAGAATTTTATCGGGAGTTTTCTATTGATTCCAAACCCCCCCCCCCCCACCCCCACATACGTGCACACGTACATGCGCACACACATGCAGATAGTTTGCATGGAGCAAATTTTGTCAGATATGTCCAGCAAAGATTCCTGACTCTGTATGTTGATAGGCTGACTAGAGGGGAGGCCATATTGGATTTGATGCTTCACAACGAACCGGCCCAAGTGTTCGATCTCTCGGTAGGAGAGCATTTCGATGATCATGATCGCAACTCCCCAACCTTTACTCTTGGAGAGGGACAGGAGCAAATGGTATTGGAGGGGGTATTACAATGATATTAAGCAGGAACTGTGGACCATAAATTGGGAACGGATATTCTCGGTGAAGTGCTGAACAGGATTGTGGAAGTTGTTTAGGGAGCACTTGCTGCGAGTGCTGGATAAGTTTGTCCCACTGAGACAAGGAAGGGGTGGTTGGGTGAAGGAACCTTGGATGACAAGAGATGTAGGTGTGTTCTCCACGCTGGGAAGTTGATTTGCAGACATTTTGTCCATTGTCTTGGTGACATCTTCAGTGCTTTGGAACCTCCTGTGAAGTGCTGCTGTACCGTGTCTTTGGGAATTTATTTGGTTCCGTTCATGCTGGTTCCGGTTGTTCGTTGTAGTGGCTGGTAATTTGGGTCGCGGTCTATTGTGCTTGTTGAGAGAGTTTGTGGATGAGTGCCATGCTTAGAAATTCTCTGGCTGTCCTCTGTTTGGCTTGACCTGTAATTGTTGTGTTGTCCCAGTTGAATCTGTGTGTTGCTACAAGGGACAGGTGGTAGTGGCGTCTGGTGGCGAGTTGGTCTTCGTGGATGCAGATTGCTAGTTGTCTGACTCTGTCCTATGTAATGTTGCATACTGTCTTTGCATGGAATCTTATAAATTACGTTTGTCTTGCGCATGATGGATGTAAGGTTTTTTTTGTCCTGGTGAGTTGTCTGAGCTTGGCTATTGGTTTATGGGTTGTCATGAATCCCAGTGGTTGGAGACGTCTGGCTGGAAGGATGTTTTTTTTAATATAAGGTCGTGTGGCTACAAAGGGCTGTGACCCCACGCAAAGCCAGCCAATAGAACAAACAACACATTAGAGAAACTATAAAGAAAGGGCTAATAACCAGGATAGACCAGCAAAGGATGAAACCTGGAAGCAACAAAACAGATTTTACAGATTACCCAAGATACATAAACCAGCCATACCACTTTGACCCATTGCGGCACTTCCAGGCACTCCACCAGATAAACTGGTAAAAGAACTTCAACAAAAACTGAAATATCTTGCCAGCGGATCTGAACACCCATACAATCATAACAGGAATTCCTAGACAACGTCAAGAATGTAAACATAGACAAGGATAAAGTGATGGTCTTATTCGATGTAACTGCACTGTTCACTTCAATTGACAACTTTAGCCAAAGAGACAATAGCCAACCTCCAGAATAAGCAGAACAGACAACACGACGACAAACCTGTCAAAAAGGACTGCATTCTCACACTACTAGACCTGTGTTTGACGACACACACCGCATTCATCAACAAAATATATGAACAGATCAACAGAACACCGATGGGCTCACCCATCTCCAGGCTCACAGCAGAAGCAGTGATGCAAAGACTGGAACAAACAACCCTCCCACAACTACAACCCAAACTCTGGATCAGATGCATTTATAATTTTATAATTGTTAGGAGAACCGAAATCGAGAACACACACCGAATTATCAACATCATGCTCAAGGGTATCAGATTTACGAGAGCGGAGGGAACCAACAAATCAACTTCTCTTAATGGGTGTGATGTTAGAAAGAACACAGAATGGTGAATGCACCATAAAGTGTACAGAAAACCCACACACACACCGACCAGGTCCTGAGCGACAACAGCAACGAACCGAACGCACACAAGAGAAGCTGCCTTAGGACCCTGATCAAAAGAACTACAACACACTGCAGCACTCCCGACCTCTGAAGAGAAGAACACCACCTCTACAGAGTCTTCACCAAGAACAGGTATCCCACAACTTCATCCGCAGATGCCTACGTGACTAAGAATGCGACAAGAACATGCCACGACCCAACACACTGACCAGGCTTCCTTATATAAAGAATGTCTCAACTGACAGCCTGACTTTGCATACAGACAGACTCTGACTTTGCATACAGACAGACTCTGACTTCACACCTTTAAGGCATTGTCTGAGCTGAGATGTCACTTTTTTTTAAATAAAGCCTTAACTTCTCTTAACAATGTGAATTAAAAGAAGTTCTGGGATTTACATATTAATGAACCGAAACCTGAAACCCATTCTAAAAGATGAAAGACTTAACATTAATCGAGGTTTGTTCAACCTATCATTTCAGCCGCATGACGCTGTAATCTTCTGCTATAAAGTGTGTCTTATGGTCCTGCTCCACAGTTAACTGAAGGAGTAGCACTCTGAAAGATAGTGTTTCCAATTAAACCTGTTGGAATGCAACCTGGTGTTGAGAGTTTTAACTTTGTTCACCCCAGTCCAACACCGGCTCCTCCACATCAACAGAGTAAATAACACAAAACGGAACCTACAAAAAGACGGACTGACAACCAGGATTGACCTACGTGGGATGAAACCAAGAGGCAACAACACCCCAAGATTTTACAGATTACCCAAGATAAATAAACCAGCCATACCACTTTGACCCATTGCGATCCAGGAACTCCATCACATAAACTGGTAAAAGAACTTCAACAGGAACTGAAATATCTTACCAGCGGATCCAAACAATCATCGCAGGAATTCCTAGACAACATCAAGAACATAAACATAGACAAGGACGAAGCAATGGTCTTATTTGATGTAATGGCACTGTTCACTTCAGCTGATAAAATTCTGTGCAGGCAGAACAGTGGTGGCACAGTGGTTAGCACTGCTGCCTCACAGCGCCAGAGACGTGGGTTCAATTCCCACCTCAGGCGACTGACCGTGTGGAGTTTGCACATTCTCCCCGTGCCTGCGTGGGTTTCCTCCGGGTGCTCCGGTTTCCTCCCACAGTCCAAAAATGTGCAGGTCAGGTGAATTGGCCATGCTGAATTGCCCATAGTGTTAGGTGAAGGGGTAAATGTAGGGGAATGGGTCTGGGTGGGTTGCGCTTCAGTGGGTCGGTGTGGACTTGTTGGGCCGAAGGGCCTGTTTCCAAACTGTAAGTAATCTAATCTAAACAGACAACATGATGGGGAACCTATCAACAAGGACTGCATGCTCACACTGCTAGACCTGTGTTTGACGACACACTTCGCATCTATTAACAAAATATATGAACAGATCAATGGAACACCGATGGGCGCTCTCATCTCCAAGTTCAGAGCAGAAGCAGTAATGCAAAGACTGGAACAAACAATCCTCTCTCAAGTACAACCCAAACTCTGGATCAGGTATGTGGATGACACTTCTGTTATCATTAAGAGAACAGAAGTCAAGGACACAAACCAGATTATCAACACCATTCTCACAGGAATCAGATTTCCGAGAGAGGAGGAAATCAACAATCAGCTCCCGTTTCGAGCTGCGGTAGAAAGAACAGTGGTGAATGAACCACTAAAGTGTACAAAGCCCCACACGCTGACCAGGTCCTCAACTACAACAACAACCACCCAAACACATAAAAGAAGCTGCACTAGGACCCTGTTTAAAAGGGCTGCAACGCACTGCAGCACTCCCGACTGAGGAAGGGAATAACAAGTACACCTCTATAGAGTTTTCGCCAAGAACTGACATCTCTGCAAATTCATCCGCAGATGCCCAACAAACTTACTGGCCACACTACCTTACTGAAAAGGTGTCTCTGAACTGACAGCCAGACTTTTCTGACCACTGGGATTCATGACATCCTGTCAACCAACAGCCACGCTCAGACAGCAGCTCACCAGGACAAAAGATCCTACACCTATCGTGCAAGACAAACTTGATTTACAAGAAGGAGGGAACTTGTGCCTGGAGTTGGAGGAGGCAGGGGAGGTCCTGGAATTAATACTTTGCTTCAGTATTTAGTGGTCGTCATCTGTGAGGACAGCGTGAAACAGGCTGAGACGCTCGAACATGTTGAAGTTAGGAAGGAGGATGTGCTGAAAATTTCGAAAAACATGAGGATAGATAAATCCCCTGGGCCAGACAGGATATATGTAAGGTTACTATGAAAAACAATTGAAGAGATTACTGCACCTTTGGCAATGATCTTTGCGACCTCACTGTCCACTGGAGTAGTACCAGATGATTGGAAGGTGGCAAATGTTATTTCCTTGTTCAAGCAACGGAATAGGGATAACCCTGGGAATTATAGACCAGTCATAGAGTCATAGAGATGTACAGCATGGAAACAGATCCTTCAGTCCAACCTGTCCATGCCAACCAGATATCCCAACCCAATCTAGTCCCACTTGCCAGCACCCGGCCCATATCCCTCTAAACCCTTCCTATTCATATACCCATCCAAATGCCTCTTAAATGTTGCAATTGTACCAGACTCCACCACATCCTTTGGCAGCTCATTCCATACACATACCACCCTCTGCATGAAAAAGTTG
The DNA here is from genome assembly GCF_037043375.1 of Chiloscyllium plagiosum. Lineage (NCBI taxonomy): Eukaryota > Metazoa > Chordata > Chondrichthyes > Orectolobiformes > Hemiscylliidae > Chiloscyllium > Chiloscyllium plagiosum. The sequence goes on from NW_028270157.1 coordinate 70,256,312, forward strand.
CCCCTTTGATCTCTTCTCTATCTCTCACCCTAAACCGATGCTCTCTAGTTCTGGACTCCCCGACCCCAGGGAAAAGACTTTGTCTATTTACCCTATCCATGCCCCTCATAATTTTGTAAATCTCTATAAGGTCACCCCTCAGCCTCTGACGCTCCATGGAAAACAGCCTCTGCCTGTTCAGCCTCTCCCTATAGCTCGAATCCTCCAACCCTGGTGAGGGCAGCATCCTTGTAAATCTTTTCTGAACCCTTTCCAGTTTCACAACATCTTTCCGATAAGAATGAGACCAAAGTTGCACGCAATATTCAGCAGTGGCCGAACCAATGTCCTGTACAGCCACAACATGACCTCCCAACTCCTGTACTCAATACTCTGACCAATAAAGGAAAGCATACCAAACGCTGCCTTCACTATCCTATCGACCTGCAACTCCACTTTCAAGGAACTATGAGCCTGCACTCCAAAGTCTCTTTGTTCAGCAACACTCCCTTGGACCTTACCATTAAGTGTATAAGTCCTGCTAAGATTTGCTTTCCCAAAATGCAGCACCTCGCCTTTATCTGAATTAAACTCCATCTGCCACTTCTCAGCCCATTGGCCCATCTGGTCCAGATCCTGTTGTAATCTGAGGTAACCCTCTTCATTGTCCACTACACCTCCAATTTTGGTGTCATCTGCAACCTTACTAACTGTACCTCTTGTGCTTGCATCCAAATCATTTATGTAAATGACAAAATGTAGAGGCCCCAGCACTCATCCTTGTGACATTCAACTGGTCACAGGCCTCCAGTCTGAAAAACAACCTTCCACCACCACCCTCTGTCTTCAACCTTTGAGCCAGTTCTGTATCCAAATGGCAAGTTCTTCCTGTATTCTGAGATCTAACCTTGCTAATCAGTCTCCAATGGGAAACCTTGTCGAATGCCCTACTGAAGTCCATATAGATCACATCTACTGCTTTGCCCTCATCAGTCATCTTTGTTACTTCAGAAAACTCAATCAAGTTTGTGATTTCCCACGCACAAACCCATGATGACTATCCCTAATCAGTCCTTGCCTTTCCAAATACATGTACATCCTATCCCTCAGGATTCCCTCCAACAACTTGCCCACCGCTGAGGTCAGGCTCACTGGTCGAGAGTTCCCTGGCTCGTCTTTACCGCCCTTCTTAAACAGTGGCACCACGTTTGCCAACCTCCAGTCTTCCGGCACCTCACCTGTGACTATAGATGATACAAATATCTCAACAAGAGGTCCAGCAATCACTTCTCCAGCTTCCCACAGAGTTCTCGGGTACACCTGATCAGATGCTGGGGATTTATCCACCTTTAACCGTTTCAAGACATCCAGCACTTCCTCCTCTGTAATCTGGACATTTTGCAAGATGTCACCATCTATTTCCCTACAGTCTATATCTTTCATAGCCTTTTCCACAGTAAATACTGATGCAAAATACTTATTTAGTATCTCCCCCATTTTCTGTGGCTCGACACAAAGGCCGCCTTGCTGATCTTTGAGAGGCCCTATTCTTTTCCTAGTTACCCTTTTGTCCTTAATCTATTTGTAAAAACCTTTTGGATTCTCCTTAATTCTATTTGCCAAAGCTATCTCATGTCCCCATTTTGCCCTCCTGATTTCCCTCTTAAGTATACTCCTACTTCCTTTATACTCTTCAAAGGAATTACTTGATCTATCCTGTCTATACCTGACGTATGCTTCCTTCTTTTTCTTAACCAAACCTTCAATTTCTTCCAGCCTTCCCTATACCTACCAGCCTTCCCTTTCACCCTGACAGGAATATACTTTCTCTGGATTCTTGTTATCTCATTTCTGAAGGCTACCCATTTTCCAGCCGTCCCTTTACTTGCGAACATCTGCCTCCAATCAGCTTTCAAAAGTTCTTGCCGAATTCTGTCAAAATTGGCCTTTCTCCAATTTAGAACTTCAACTTTTATATCTGGTCTGTCCTTTTCCATCACTATTTGAAAACACACAGAATTATCGTCGCTGGTCCAAAAGTCGTCCCCCACTGACACCTCAGTCACCTGCCCTGCCTTATTTCCCAAGAGTAGATCAAGTTTTGCACCTTCTCTAGTAGGTACATCCATATACTGAATGAGAAAATTGTCTTGTAGGCACTGAAGAAATTCCTCTCCATCTAAACCCTTAACACAACAGCAGTCGCAGTTTATGTTTGGAAAGTTAAAATCCCCTACCATAACTACCCTATTATTCTTACAAATAGCTGAGATCTCCTTACAAGTTTATTTCTCAATTTCCCTCTGACTATTAGGGGCTCTATAATACAATCCCAATAAGGTGATCATCCCTTTCTTATTTCTCAGTTCCACCCAAATAACTTCCCTGGATGTATTTCTGGGAATATCCTCCCTCAGCACAGCAGTAATGCTATCCCTTATCAAAAATGCCACTACCCCCCTCTCTTGCCTCCCTTCTATCCTTCCTGTAGCATTGTATTCTGGAACATTAAGTTGCCTTAATGTCCTTATGTCGGTCTTATGTCGGTGGTGGGCAAATTATTGGAGAGGATTCTGAGAGACAGGATTGATTATTTGGGAAGCATATCTTTATAGTCAGCCTGGCTTTGAGGGGCAGGTCATGGCTGACAAGCCTGATTCAAGTCTTTGAAGGTAGAGCAGTTGATTTTAGCAAGGTCTTTAAGGTTCTCCATGGTAGGCTCATTCAGAAAGTATGGAGGCTTGTTGTACAGGAAAATTTGGCTGTCTGCATACAGAATTGGCTGGCCCACAGACAACAGAAGATGGTAATAGATGGAAAGTATTCAGGCTGGAGCTCTGTGACTAGTGGTATTCGTCAGGGATCTGTTCTGGGACCTTTGCTCTTTGACTTTTATAAATTACTTGGATGAGGACGTGGACGAGTGGTTAGTAATTTTGTCAATGACACAAAGATGGGTGGAATTGTGGATCGTGACTTTGTCGGTTGCAACAGGATATTGACAGGATGCAGATTGGGCTGAGAAGTGGCAGGTGTAGTTCAACCTGGAAAAGTGAAGTGATTCACTTTGGAAGGTCGAATTTGCATGCAGATTAAGCAGTTAAAGCCAGGATTCTTGGCAGTGTGGAGGAACAAAGGGATCTTGGGGTCCATATCCATAGATCCCTCAAAGTTGCCACCCAAGTTGGTAGTGTTGTTAAGGAGGCGTATGGTGTGTTGGCTTTCATTAGCAGGGAAATTGAGATTGAGCCATGAGGCTATGTTGCAGCTCGAGAGAGCCCTGGTTAGAGCACACTTGGAATATTGAGTTCCGTTCTGGTCGCCTCATTATAGAAAGGATGTGGAAGCTTTAGAGAAGGTGCAGAGGAGATTTACCAGGATGCTGCCTGAACTGGAGGGCAGGTCTCATGAAGTAAGGTCGCGGGAGCTAGGGCTTTTCTCATCGGAGCAAAGAAGGATGAGAGGTGATTTGATAGAGGTGTACAAGATGATAGCCATAGGTAGAGTGAATAGCCAGAAACTTTTTTTTCCCCAGGGCAGAAATGGCTATTATGAGGGCCATAATTTTAAGGTGATTGGAGGAAAGTTTAGGAGATATGTCTGAGGTAGGTTCTTTTACAGAGTGGTGATTGCTTGGAATGCACTGCCAGCCATGGTAGTACAGTCATATACACAAGGGACATTTAAGTGAGTCTTGAGTAGGCACATGGATGATAATAAAATGTAGGGCATGTTGGTTAGTTTGGTCTTAAAGTAGATTATAAGCTTGGCACAACATAGAGTATAGTACATGCCCTTCGGCTCTCTATGTTCTATGTCATTGTGTCATATAAATTACTGTTGCAGGAGATGACTGGTCTTGAACATCATAGAAGTTGGTAGCCATGGCTTCTGATTAATAATGCTATAACCTCACATGAGCTTCATGTTTGATCCCTGTACAAATGCAGTTTGAAACCAAGCTGCGCATGACTTTGAAACCTCAATGAAACAAGTATTCCAAAAGGAAGGTTAGAGTAACTTCATGTGATTAGCGACTTGTGAAATCATTTGGAATCATTTGTGGCAAATTGTGAAGTTGATAAATGACAAATGTTTTGTGCATTGAAAAGTGTTCTTTAAACTGCAGTATCACTATTTCAAGACAGTTTGGCCCATAACCTCTGAGCAATGCAGATGAAAAATACCCAAATGCTAGAACTGCTTCACTTTGTTTGTACTCATCCTGAGCTCTGATAGCTTAATTGATTTATGCAAACCATCATGACTGCTTTAAGGTTGATGTGACACGAACGTGCAATTGTTGATATGTCCCTATCTCCAAGCCAGAAGATCTGGTTTCAACACCCACCTGGTCGAGAACTGTATCATGTTAAATAGAAATGTTGTACTCAGTGAGTTTGATCATCTTTTCAAAAGAATATTTGAATCCTTGATGTAGGTTGGTCATTTCACATAGGCAGCATCACAGGAAGTGATTTGTCATGCATCTTTCATTTAACCGACCAACTTTATTGTTTTTCTTTTAACTTAAAGCATTTGGGGCACTAAATATCTAAAACTCGCAAAGCTGTATAAAAAAATCAAATCTATTTTAATTTCATTTTGTTTCTTTTGAGTGAATTTTATTGGAGGCTGCTGCAAACTTGTCTATTTTATTTATTATTAGTGGTGCAATGATTCAGGAAATCATGTGGTTAAAATGGCAGCACTGTGGCTTGCAGTGGCCATCCTTGCCTGTAAGGTTTCACTTTTATATTTAATGTGTGGAAATTGATATCTCAAATCTCAATATTGGAGCCATACATTTCTCATCCAGAGAATCAGCAGGTTTCAGAATACATTCAGGGCACTTCTCTCAAGCAAAAATGCATTTTGACGAAAGCTGCAGCACTTTTGTTGACTTGCAAGTGCTTTGAAATGGCTACTGTTAAAACAGGACAATATCTGAAAGGCAGCTGAAAATGTGCTGCTGGAAAAGCGCAGCAGGTCAAGCAGCATCCAAGAAGCAGGAGAATCGACGTTTCGGGCATGAGCCCTTCAGGAATGAGGAAAGCGTGCCAAGCAGGCTAAGATAAAAGGTAGGGAGGGGCGTTGGAAATGCGATAGGTGGAAGGAGGTTAAGGCGAGGGTGACAGGCCGGAGAGGAGGTGGGGGCGGAGAGGTTAGGAAGGTGGTGCTGAGTTCGAGGGTTGAAACTGAGACAAGGTGGGGGGAGGGGAAATTAGGAAACTGGAGAAATCGGAGTTCATCCCTTGTGGTTGGAGGGTTCCTAGGCGGAAGATGAGGCGCTTTTCCTCCAGCCGTCATGTTGCTATGGTCTGGCGATGGAGGAGTCCAAGGACCTGCATGTTCTTGGTGGAGTGGGAGGGGGAGTTGAAGTGTTGAGCCACGGGATGGTTGGGTTGGTTGGTGTGGGTGTCCCAGAGTTGTTCTCTGAAACGTTCCGCAAGTAGGCGGCCTGTCTCCCCAATATAGAGGAGGCCACATAGAGGTGCAGCGGATGCAGTAAATGATGTGTGTGGAGGTGCAGGTGAATTTGTGGTGGATATGGAAGGATCCCTTGGGGCCTTGGAGGGAAGTAAGGGGGGAGGTGTGGGCGCACGTTTTGCATTTCTTGCGGTTGCAGGGGAAGGTGTCGGGAGTGGAGGTTGGGTTGGTGGGGGGGGTTGGACCTGACGAGGGAGTCACGGAGGGAGTGGTCTTTTCGGAACGCTGATAGGGGAGGGGAGGGAAATATATCCCTGGTGGTGGTCCGTTTGGAGGTGGCGGAAATGACGACGGATGATACGATGTATATGGAGGTTGGTGGGGTGGTAGGTGAGGACCAGTGGGGTTCTATCCTGGTGGCGATTGGAGGGGCGGGGCTCAAGGGCAGAGGAGCGGGAAGTGGAGGAGATGCGGTGGAGACCATCGTCGATCACATCTGGGGGAAGATTGCGGTCTTTGTAGAAGGAGGCCATCTGGGTTGTACGGTATTGGAACTGGTCCTCCTGGGAGCAGATGCGGCGGAGACAAAGGAATTGGGAATATGGGATGGCGTTTTTACAGGGGGCAAGGTGGGAGGAGGTGTATCTCGGTAGCTGTGGGAGTCGGTCGGTTTATAGTAATTGTCCGAGTTGATTCGGTCGCCCGAGATAGAAATGGCGAGGTCTAGGAAGGGGAGGGAGGAGTCTGAGACGGTCCAGGTAAATTTGAGGTCGGGGTGGAAGGTGTTGGTAAAGTGGATGAATTGTTCAATCTCCTCGTGGGAGCACCAGGCAACCCCACCTTTTCCTCCACCAGTCATCGATGTAGTGGAGGAAAAGGTGGGGGGATGGTGCCAGTGTAGCTGCAGAAGATGGACTGTTCCACATATCCTACGAAGAGGCAGGCATAGCTGGGGCCAATGTGGGTGCCCATGGTTACTCCTTTGGTTTGGAGGAAGTGGGAGGATTGGAAAGAGAAGTTGTTCAGAGTGAGGACCAGTTCAGTCAGTCGAAGGAGGGTGTCAGTGGAAGGGTACTGGTTGGTACAGCGGGAAAGGAAGAAGTGGAGGGCTTTGAGTCCTTTGTGATGGGGGATGGAAGTGTACAGGGACTGGATGTCCATGGTGAAGATAAGGCATTGGGGACCAGGGAAGCAAAAATCATGGAGGAGGTGGAGGGCGTGGGTGGTGTCCCGAACGTAGGTGGGAGTTCTTGGACTAAGGGGGACAGGACCGTGTTGAGGTATGCAGAGATGAGTTCGGTGGGGCAGGAGCAGGCTGAGACAATGGGTTGGCCGGGGCAGTCAGGTTTGTGGATTTGGGGCAGAAGGTAGAAACGGTTTTTGTGGCGGAGGCAAAGGATTTGGGAATATGGGATGCTGTTTTCAAAGACCGCAATTTCCCCCCAGATGTGATCGACGATGCTCTCCACTGCATCTCCTCCACTTCCCGCTCCTCCGCCCTTGAGCCCCCCCTTCCAATCGCCACCAGGACAGAACCCCACTGGTCCTTACCTACCACCCCACCAACCTCCATGTACATCGTATCATCCGTCGTCATTTCCGCCACCTCCAAACGGACCCCACCACCAGGGATATATTTCCCTCCCCTCCCCTATCAGCGTTCCGAAAAGACCACTCCCTCCGTGACTCCCTCGTCAGGTCCACACCCCCCCCACCAATCCAACCTCCACTCCCGACACCTTCCCCTGCAACCGCAAGAAATGCAAAACTTGCGCCCACACCTCCCCCCTTACTTCCCTCCAAGGCCCCAAGGGATCGTTCCATATCCACCACAAATTCACCTGCACCTCCACACACATCATTTACTGCATCTGCTGCACCCGATGTGGCCTCCTCTATATTGGGGAGACAGGCCACCTACTTGCGGAACGTTTCAGAGAACACCTCTGGGACACCCACACCAACCAACCCAACCATCCCGTGGCTCAACACTTCAACTCCCCCTCCCACTCCACCAAGGACATGCAGGTCCTTGGACTCCTCCATCGCCAGACCATAGCAACATGACGGTTGGAGGAAGAGCGCCTCATCTTCCGCCTAGGAACCCTCCAACCACAAGGGATGACCTCCGATTTCTCCAGTTTCCTCATTTCCCCTCCCCCCACCTTGTCTCAGTCCCAACCCTTGAACTCAGCACCACCTTCCTAACCTGCAATCTTCTTCCTGACCTGTCTGCCCCTATCACCCTCACCTTAACCTCCTTCCATCTATCACATTTCCAATGCCCCTCCCTACCTTTTATCTTAGCCTGCTTGGCACGCTTTCCTCATTCCTGAAGAAAGGCTCATGCCCGAAACGTCAATTCTCCTGCTCCTTGGATGCTGCCTCACCTGCTGCGCTTTTCCAGTAACACGTTTTCTGCTCTGATCTCCAGCATCTGCAATCCTCATTTTCTCCCAATATCTGAAAGGCAGCCAAAGTTAATTGGTTCCAGTGTGACTGATTATTATGGGCATTGGTGCAGCTGAAGATTTCCTGTTAAATCTGTGCAGAAAAGAAAATGATGGTTTTCCATGATTATAGCTTATTTAGGAATTTTATGTCTAACCACAATTTCCCCTTCACCCCTAACTGGACTGATTTCCCAAGCAGAGAAAGCGTTATTCCAAAATGCCTGTCACCCAATTAACCCTGTATCACTTCAAAGTCAAACACTGACTTGGTGTAGAATCAGAGGTCCACAGCACAGAACAAGACCTTTCGACCCATTCAGCCCTCAGTAGTTTAAAAAAAATCTTCAACACGTGGACTGCAGGTCAAGGAGACAGCTCACCACCTTCTCTAGGACAACAAGAAATGAGCAATAAATGCTGGCCAGCCAGAAACGCTAAAAGTTAACTATTTTCAGATTTGAGGTCATAAAATCCCGAATTACTTATGCAGCAACAAGCAGGAAGGATGAGTCTTCAATGGCATATTAATTCAGGTCCCAGCCCAGACAGCATATCAGGGCTGAACCTGAGCGTCTGTATCAAAACAAGAGCTGCGTTTACAGCTGGATGATGAAACCTGAATCCTGACTGTAGTTTTGACAAGCAGACAAATTCTTCAACTCGAGTGAAGTCTGCCGAGATTGACTCATTGGGAACAAAATCAAATTGTACAATAAGATTTTTATTTTGTCAATCATGCCTTTGATTATTACCAGTATCAGAACTTTGGCAACAATCTGCTTAAACTTTTTGCCTGATATTCTCTACCGGTCAACAGCACGGTGGCTCAGTGGTTAGCACTGCTGACTCACAGCACCAGGGTCCGAGGTTCAATCCCAGCCTCTGGTGAGAAATTAATTCCCACCACTGGGGATGGTGGGAATCTGGAACTTGCTGGCTGTTAGGTTGATAGAGGCAAAAACCCTCAACACTTTAGGTGTGCACTTGCAATACTACAACCTCCAAGTCAAATGGTGGAAAATGTTGGAAATAAACTAATTTGCAAAAGTTGACAGTGTATGCATTTCTTATCAGTGAAATCTGAAGCATTACCTCCCTGCTCTTAAGTGGGAAGGGGTTTATAACCTGGTGCTGTGATTTTTAACTTTGTCCACCCTCGTCCAACACCGGCTCCTCCACATCATGGCTTAAATGGGAAGCGCAGTCATTCAGTGGTTAGTACCTGCAGATCACGAGACAGGCTTCAGCAAAACACAAGGGGGCACCTTTGAGCTGCAGATGTCACCCAAGAATGTGATTAATATGTTCTGCTCCTTTTGTGCACCCCTTAAGTACAGCTAAGCAAACAGCTGTTGATGTGAAATTCTAACCAAAAGTTCCTCTGCATTCCTGAGATTAACAATTTTAAATTCAGCTGTTAATGTATGATTTTCTTCAACTCTTAGCAGTATTGAGGATGATGTTTTACATCGAGTTTACACTGATGTGAAATTCCTCCTGTGTCATGTCAAAAACCAAATATCAAGACTGATTAAAGTCAGATAACGTGAAGTAACTTCATGATGCACTTGCTGTGGACATTGTTGCAAAGCTTAGTGATTATAACCTATCCCTAATGGTCTTTTAACTGAGTGGCTTGCAAGGTAATGTCCAAAGCCAGTTAAAAGTCTCCTGAATTGCTGTGCATCTGGAGGCTTGACTTGGTAAAGAGTAGGTATTCCTTCCCGTAAAGAAATTAATGAACTTGATAGGTATTTCTGACAATTGACCATGGTTGCATGGTGGTTGTTATTACCAGCTTCAAATCCAAGACTTGGATTGAATTTGCATTTTCGTTGGGTTTGAGCTGGTGGTCCAGAACACGAGCTTGGGACTCTGGGGTATTAGTCCAAAGATGTTACTGTCACACCACCATTTCACATTGATGAGTGATTGAACTTGTTTTTTCTAATGAATGATTCTTTAATTGGAGCACTTAAAGATGTATCAGCTTAATGTCAACTAAAAGCGTTCTCACATTTTGAATTGACAGAAGTGGTATTTGTCTCCATAGGGATAAATGTAGCGCACTATTTGATTTTGGTGAACCTAATGCGATGGTTAATTCATAACAATATCATTGTTGCACATGTCCATCTTGATTGATATTTGTGGCATTTTCAGAGGAAGATATTTTGTTTCTTTACCTGTTGCCTTTTCTTTCTTTGTCTCGAGTCTTTTTTAAGCTACGTACTTGAATCATGATTGATTGGGTAAGCATTTCATACAGTAGCTTTTGAATATCAAGTGTGCTTGGCTTAAATATGCTTTGTTTTATTGTGAAATAATATTGCATATTTTATAATACTTGCACAGACCCTCTGGTGTCAGCCCCAAAACGTAGAATTAATCAGTATGGCAATACCTACTGTAGAGCACTAGAGACCAGAGTTGTCGTGGAAATGGTGAACTTGTACTTCATGATACAGCAACATGAAATCTGTCAAGTGTATGACTCATCAAATGGGTCTCCTGATTACTCAAGTGTTATGATTAACAGTCAAGAAGTGTGCGGCATCTGTAAATAATTCTGAATTTGTAGTGAGGTTAAGTGCTGCGAAATAGTCCTTGTACTGTATTTGTAATATCCAATTATATTCCTTCTGTTTGACATGTGCATGTTGCAGTACTGTTTACATGTTATATACAGCAATGCCAAGAGAGCAATGTAGACTACACTGAGAATACATCTGTTGACTTCAGAATTTTCTGAAACCGCCAGCACTGCAATCCTTTATTTAACCTCTCATTCTTTTGCCTCTTTATTTCGCCCATATTTCTTCTTGGTAACAGAGGTCTTGTCCATGATGCAGCTGCATGGGAACAAGTTAAGCTTCTCTGTATGGATCGTGTTACTGGTGAGGAGACATAATGCCAGCATCAACATTTCTGGCCAGATCCCATTTGGAAGGTTTCCTATAAGTGAACAGCATCTCTGAGCTGCAGAAACTTGTTGCATCGATTTGGGCGGTACTCAGTGTTTTTGCCATTCTTTCCCCTTACAGACCCAACTGTAGTAATAAAGATGCCTGGCCATCATTACTGAGCACAGCTAAAGCAGCCAACGGCCTAACACTCGAACACAGGAAAACGCCTCCTATATTTGATAATGGTTCAGAACCCGAACACATAACCCCAGGCGGTCCTGGCACAGAACTCAGGTCAGTGATTGGCTTTATTTCTCTCTTGGACTGAAATAACCCATACTGAGCCAGGGAAGCAGTTCTTTTTGTTCACAGCCAATCAGGTTACTTGCCAAATTTTGGCGACTTGATATCAATTCTTGTACCTGGAGTTCTTGTGCACTTGACCATGATTCACATCCATGCAAAATACCAACTGAAATGCACTGCAAGATAATTGACATTTTCTATACTTCTCAGAAGAGTGCCATTTCAGCAACAAACCAAGAGTCTTGTTGAATGAATGGTGTGATTTCCATCACCAGAAACCCAATGCAACCACTGGGGGATGAATAGAATTCTCCCCTTGTATTGGGAATGGCTAAGCATTCAAATTGATTTTAAAATGCACTTTTTCAAAAGATATGAAACTTAAGAGAAATGCTAGTCTTCTGAAGACTAGCATTGATTACTGTCAAATCTTACAGCAAGTCCACCTGTTCCCTTGAGTTCCTCCATACTGTTCTGTTTTGATTGCCAGGTTTCCTTTAGCTCAGTGGTCACTGAGCTGGATGCTGCACTGGTACAGGTTTCATGCCTGCTTGGCTGACTCATCTGATTTCGATCAGTGTGTAATTGAGTAATTTGCCATTGACTTCAGAATTGTAGAACTGGGGTTCTGAACCTGAGTTCATGCATACCTTCAGACAACGTGATGCCTTGCTGGAAAGTTTTGCGCATGTATGCATAATTGGCTAAGGTCTGGGTTTGACAGTGATTACCTTCTATGAAGCAGTTGCCTGTTAGCATTCATGACTGCTTTTTACATGAATAGCCAATCACTTGAGACCTGCCAGTACTTTTGAAACCTTGGCCAACAAGTTATCCATGTAAATAGCTGTGCTTCAATCAGTTCATCTGGAAAACGTTGTTTTTCCCGTTTAGCTCTGGATATGCAATTGTTTCTTCTGTTCTCATATGTTAAAGCAGAATCAAATAATAAACATGATAATGATTTAACAAAATTACATTGACTGTTCTCTGCTTAATACCCATAAGTGTGACACTGTAAAGCATTGCAAGTGGCCAATTGCTTTCTGTTGTGGCCCTTGTACCACCTGTTCCCAGTCTAGCAGTTGCCATTTAAAAAGCATTGCTGTAGTTGAACACCTCACCATCAATATCTCTGAAACCAGGTCAGTGGCTGAGAATTGTGTCACAAATAACTGGCCTGACTTTGCAAAGCCTGTGTACCATATATGACGTAAAAATCAGGAGCGTGCTGGAACATACCGTACCGAGATGGATAAGTGCAGCTCATGAAGCATTCAAGAAGCTTGATGCCATTAAGCACATAAGTCTAATTGTTTGGCACATCATCTTTGGCCTTAAGCATTCACTCCCTCTGCCACTCTAATGCAGTGGCTGGTGTGTATACCATCTGTAGGCTGCATCATTACTTGTACTCGCTCCTTCCACGGCACCTTCGAAATAACCAAAAAAAAAGGTCGGCCCAATTGAGCGGGGAAGCAAAGTTTGTCATCAAATCTCTCTCTACCCTCCTTTGGAAACATGCTTTCTTTTCTTTTCTATCTGTCTATCTGTCTCTATTGCTCAGCCAAATCCTGGAATTACCAATCACTTTTTTATGCTTGTGGCTCACTGAATGCAATTGTTCAGAAAACCTTTACAAAGGTGGTGACAAATGGGTAATAAATGTTGGTGCTATCATCCCATGAAGAGGAAAGAAGTGTGTGTGGCCCTAATAATATTTTGTTTTTGCAAGTACTATCGCTAACATCGGTGTGAGACATTGAAGAACGCCATCTCAGAACTTGAGTTGCAGAGGAGATCAGTTAACATTTGAAGGTTGTCCCATGTACATCTTAATTTTGAGACCTCACAATGGAGGTTTTTGGTTTCGGCAAAAGATGTTCAATAGTCACTTGAATTGGTTGTTTGTCTCCAGGCCGAAACTCTGCATTCTGTTCTGAGTGTTTGCCAGTTGTTGTCCTGCTGTCCTGAAGCCCCTATCTTGTTCAGTTTCTGCTTGGAAATTCTCCAGGTCTTAAGTTCGGCGGCCCCTCCAAAACTTGGAAGCTGAGTATTCTCAGGTGCCATGATGTTAGCACCCATTATAACCCAAGGTCTCATGCAGTATTCAAATACGCACTTGCACTCTATTCATGTCACCGGTTGCTGTGTACAGAAATTCAAAGTGAGGATTCTTACTGTTAAAAATCCTCTAGCCAAAGAACTCTGACCATTGTGGAGTCAAGCTGCAACAGTATCTGAAATCATCCGACATGGGAACAACCCAGAAGTTGAACAATGGACCTTAGCTTTGTTTGTCTGAGTGGTGCACCTGCTGAAGTGAGAAGTTATTTCATTTAAACATTTAATTTCCTTGCACTACTCATTACGACAGATCATTTGGCTGTCATCATCTAGTGTTGGTGTTTGTTGAACTAATTCTAATCTCTGAGATAAACTATAGTTTCAAGATAACCAGAAGCATCCTACTTCTAGGTAAAGGGGAAGTAAACTAAGCTGCAAGATCATTTCTCGTTCTTAGTCCTTAGACCCTTAGCATTATATTTAAGATTGGGTTCGGTATAGCTGTCCTCCCCTCTGATTCTTGAACTAACTATCATGTCAATTTGGGAGGTTTGTACTAATCAGCAATTTGTAAATATTTCCATGAGCAAATGTATGTAAAGACAAAAACTGCTGTGCAGCTAACTAAATATTCTGTGTGATTAACAGTCACGAGTTCCAGTTTCCTTAGAGCTCTTTGAGTTGAAGATTACTGTGTTTTGTGAAAAGGAACAAAATGTGCACCATTCAATGGATAAACTCTGCAGTGCAAACCTTGACTAAAAGCTGGTCAGTTTTCATCAGTGCAAGTCTCCTTTTTTAAGTGCAATCTCTGAGTACTATGCAACTGTATTTTCCAATATCAAGGCTCAAATATAATGTCAATATATTATTAAAAGTAGCTTTTTTTGTCCAAGTTCACGATTTGTGGCCATCTGGACTCCTTAAGTGCGACATGCTGTTCAAATTTTAATCTCCACATGCTCCTCCCAATTGTGTTGGCCAACAGTGTGACCCGAGCCAAGGTCTGTGACAACCTAGATTTAAGACACGTGACGTAAACCAAGCAAAGGCTTTGTAATTATTTCATTTGTTGTTTTTACTTTAATGTAGAAAAACTTGTAAATTGTAATCTCTTGCTAATTTCCTAATTCATCTCAACTTTCATTTTACTTTCTTGAATGTTGGTGGGATCTTGCTCTGAGAGCCTTGCCTGTCACTTGCGCTAAAAAAAAATCTGAAGTGAGCAGACTGGCATTCTGAGGACTGTTGCGCACACAATATTATCAACTTGTTACAATTTCTATTTTTTTGCAGACCTGTGGATAAACCACCTGAAGCACTCAGTCTAGGAAATGGAGACAATTTACAACAGGTAAGATGCATTTGTATTCTTAAAACAGATTTATACTCAGTCCAATAAGTCTTAATCCAATTGAACACTTTATTCCCCTTCTTTTTGCTTTCACACATTTTCTTTGTGATGCATTGCGATTGTATTCCAACATTTCAAATTCTGACTCATTGAGTCTGCCAACAGGAGACTTGATCTTCTTTCGATCTCCACTTTGCAACACTCTTTTGGAAAAACATGAAAGAAACCCTATGAATCTGCCAAAGAAAATGCCTTGACCTTCGTAAGAACACCATGCTCGAACAGTTGCAGGCTTATGGTGCTCATAACAGTAATCTTTCTGACCTCCTCTGGAATGTGAGATCGGGCATTGGTTTGTTTGGTTCTTTAAGCCTGCTTTACCTTGAACCTTTGTAAGCATCATATATGTACAGAGTTGCTTCAAATATCCATTGCTGCAATGAAGCTCAAGGTGTTAAACTTAATGCTCTTGCATTTTTTCCAAGAAAAGCACTGCAAATAAGCATATTGGAAAGTTGGTTTGTATTTTCCAATCCCTCTGTGGCTTTGGCTCTATCTATCTCTTTCAAGTTCCTCAATTGGGAAAGATCACTGGACCCAAAACGTGGACTCTGATTTTTTTTTTACCCCCACAGCTGCTGTCAAACCTGAGTTTTTTTTTTCCCAGTACTACTTGTTTCTGAATTCCGGCATTTGCAGTTTGTTTTTTGTCCTCTTTCTTAATTAATCCACCCTTGACTGTTGTGACTTCAGTTACCAATGCTCTAATCTCTGAAGTTCACTCCCTAAACAACTTATTTGCTTCATCTGCCCTTTTCGTCCTTTTAAGTTGCTCCTGTAAAACTTGGAACATTTGTCTTATTTCCAAAAAATGACTAACTCCATTCATAAGGGGCATCGGTAGGGTAGATAGACAAGGTTTTCCCTGCGGTGGGGGAGTCTAGAACAATATGACATAGATTGACGGTGAGAGGGGAAAGATATAAAAGAGACCTAAGTGGCAA
Organism: Chiloscyllium plagiosum; assembly: GCF_037043375.1. Lineage (NCBI taxonomy): Eukaryota > Metazoa > Chordata > Chondrichthyes > Orectolobiformes > Hemiscylliidae > Chiloscyllium > Chiloscyllium plagiosum. The sequence continues at coordinate 70,271,811 of NW_028270157.1, forward strand.
CTGTTTCATGGAGGGTGCTGCGTGTGTGAAATGAACTGCTGGAGGAAGTGGTGAAGGCTGGCACAATTGCAACATTTAAAAGGCATCTGGATGGGTATACAAATCAGAAGGATTTCGAAGAATATGGGCCAAATGCTGGCAAATGGGAGTTGATTTGGTTAGGACAGCTGGCCGGCATGGGCGAGTTGGACTGAAGGGTCTGTTTCCGTGCTGTACATCTCTGTACCTGTCAATCTAATGCTAAATGTGAAATAATCTAGAGTAGTATAATCCAAAAGTTTCTGGGAGAAAAATCACTTGAAAGATGCTAAACAGGATCGTGCAGTTTTGAAGTAAGTGAAGCTTGTTGGTCAGGAACACAAACATATTAATGAATGAGAATTAAGTGAGAATATGAATTCTTTGCAAAAAGCAAGAATTAATTGGAAAGGATCATGAGGCAAATACTACCATATCTGAAACGTAGTGAATTTTGATTCAGGTGCTTATCAATAGTAACTCCCTGCCAACACCCATTGTCATCAATAAGAGTTGTCTTGGAGATTTCTATCAGCAAGACTTTGTCTCAATTAAACCGTACTCTAATTTCAAACCATCAGTGTTTCCAGAGGGGGTTAGTAAGGCTTTAATTGCTAGAAGGTTTGCAGCCAGTTGTTGAACAAGATTGTGCAAAGGCCAAGGCACTAAAATATGATGACCGGTTTTGCAGCTAGGAAATAAACACAGCTTTTACTACAGTTACAAATGTAATTCAGTAATATTCGTTTTTACCTTCCAATGGTTCCTAAATTGAATCCATTTTAAAAGAGGAAGCGAAAAATGATAGTGATTACATAAACAATGTAGCTTGCTGTTGACTTGTGTGAGTAGTCTCTCGGCTATGCTCCCTAACGGCTTTAATTTTCAATAAATGAAATGATATCCCATGTGTTATGTAACAGTTTGCAGGAAGATTAATTCATCCTTTCTTGCTTGCAAGCTGCAGATATTAACGGTTTATGTGTTTGGCTCAAGCCTGTCGTCATACTTGTGCTGGAGTTGGCATTTCACCAGTTTGGCGGTGCAGTGCCTCAATGGTTAGCACTGCTGCCTCACAGCGCCAGGGACCCGTTCGATTCCGGCCTTGGGCAACTACGCAAACTCCACACAGACATTCTCCCCGTGTCTGCATGGGTTTCCTCCAGGTGCTCCGATTTTCTCCCGCAGTCCAAAGATGTGCAAGTTAGGTCACTCGGCTAAGTTAAATTGCCCATAGTGTTAAGTGCATTAGTCAGGGGTAAATGTAGGGAAATGAGTATGGGTGGGTTTCTCTTTGGAAGGCCGGTGTGGACTTGTTGGGCTGAAGGACCTGTTTCCACACTGTATGTCAACTAATCTAATGTAATAATAGTGTTGATATTGTCGTGGAGGTCTGTGTTCTCTTGTGCACTTTGATCAGGATGATCCTTTCCATTCACTGTCATTGAGGCAGCGCCGGCAAGTTACAGAAGGACAGCCACTGGACTTGACTGCATGAGCTGGTCTGTGTGTGGGTCAGTAGCAGGTTGAGATAATCCCAATTTCTGGACACCCCATCTCTCAATCCTTATTGGTAGCACTGAACCATTTGGCCACAGCTTTTCCTTCCCATGGTAAATACAAGTAAAAAGAACTTCTTTGCCGCTCAGGTAAGGCATGGTTATATTTAGATTCAGATTCCATTCCAATGTGGAAACAGGCCCTTCAGCCCAACAAGTCCACACCGACCCGCCGAAGCGCAACCCACCCATACCCCTACATTTACCCCTTACCTAACACTACGGGCAATTTAGTATGGCCAATTCACCTGACCCTGCACACCTTTGGACTGTGGGAGGAAACCGGAGCACTCGGAGGAAACCCACGCAGACACGGGGAGAACGTGCAAACTCCACACAGTCAGTCACCTGAGGCGGGAATTGAACCCGGGTCTCTGGCGCTGTGAGGCAGCAGTGCTAGCCACTGTGCCACCGTGTCCATGCTTAATACATAGGCATCATTAACAAGGTCAGCATTTATTGTCTAATGCAACTATCGCTGGAAAAGATGGTGTTAAGCTCCTGCCTTCAACTAATCCAGTCCATGTGAAAGTTTTTACACAATTCAATTGAAGTGTTGAAGTAATTTGAACCAATGATAAAGCTACAGCAATGGGTGCTCAAGTCAATGCAGTGTTCCCAAGCACCTTTTGTCCTAAGTGGTGGTGTCATCAGATTGGAAGTTATGGCTATTAGATTCAGTACTGTCTCACCAGTGAGAATGAGGGGACCAGGAGGCTTTCAAATGTTAGAATGATGGAAATGTACTTGCCGTGCAAGTTGTTGGTATCATTGTGTAAATTGATTTAGAGAGTCTTTTCACATCAAATTTCTGTTGATGGGTATCAAAGGTAGACTGTCAGAAGGAAGTATAGAATTCAAGGAAAATACAGAAAACTGTCAAGAAGAGGCATTTAAATTGCTTTTGAAGGCAAGATGTGAAGTTCAAAATACAAATGTGTTTTTGGTCAGAAAAAATAGTAATGGTAGCAAGATCAGCATCTGTTAGAGGAGTGATGGGTAGAAAAATTGCAGGAAAAAAAGTTGGAATTGACACAAATGTTCCTGAGGAAAATGGTCCCTGGAGGCGAAAATGAGGCTTGGGAAGGACACAAAATTAAAAATTACCTGATTTTCTTAATTAGTATTATTGAATCACAGAAAAGTGCAGCAGTTAAAAGCAGAGGGGGGCATCTTGGAAGCAGAAAGCTGAGGGTTTAAGCTTTAACTTTTTTAATGTGCTAAGGCTTACGATGCATTTGAAGAGGTGAGCAATTTGTACCTCCATTCTTTAAATTTTGAAAGTAAAATTGCTGTTAGTACAAGGAGACATGATTACACAGTGGGGAATTGCAAATTGACTAGTTGGCACATTTAAGGTACACGAGAAACACCATCTGTAACATGTGAAGGTTTTCCACGTAGTTGTGTCTAGGGGCTCCATTTTGTGTGAATACCTCGATGCTTTTGTCCTTTGTGGCTGAAATTTAGTTCGAAGGGTTTTAAGCAAAGCAACAGCCTATTGAGAAGGAATGCAGGAGGAACTATTGCGATATTGCGTCACTTCATCTGACTTTTGAGGAGTTTGGATTCTGAGAACCACCAATTGGCATTTTCCCAGAAAGAGGCTTATCGTATGCACTTTGCTGCAGGGTTGGCACCCTGCCTGGTTTTGACCTGAATAGTCTTTTTTTGTCTTCTGTCTTGACATCTTAATGATGTACAGAGGACCAAAACTTATTTTGTGCAGTCAGAGCCATTTGTGACCAGTGAAACTCTGATAGTTGAATATGAATATGCATAATGCAGCTTATATCGGGGTTGAAAACTATTTGGAAGTTGGAAAGTGAAAGGAGAGAGAGTGCACTCTGGTAGCTGACATGTACAGGTTTGTGAGGGGTATAGAAACTTAACTATTCTCCATGTCTTGGATGAGGGATCGGTTGAAAATCTAAATTTGTGAAATTAAGAGGTGAAACATCTTGAGGCTGGAAGTAGGAATTTGAACGTGTCAGATTCTATTTGTGGGCAAAAGCAGGTCGATAGAATTCATTACAGTGCACATGGGGTCCAATTAATAAAGACCAAAATCAGGAAGTATTCTTCAAAGCTGAGACACTAAACTGGAGGAGCGAATGGCAGTCTCCAATTTTCCTTTTGTCAGTTTGTTGAAAAGCTCTTGCTGAAGCAGGCTACCAGAATTTTGATCCAATGTGCATCAAGGAGATGTGATGCATTTACAAGTGTGACCTGGAAGGGAGGTTGGAACTTGTGATATTTCTGTGTGCACACTGTTCTTGTCCTCAGGATTGGCTGCATGCAGGTTTGATTTGGAGATTGAAGGGTTGAAAAGAGTTAACTTGAAGTTTGGTTGCATAAAGGTGGTTTGCATCTCCTTGGATTTTCGTGATGAAATGAATGGATGAAAATAAGTGTGGCCCCCTCATTCCCAATTTCCAAGGTACGCCACTTAAATGTGAAATAATGAAGCATCTTTTAATACTCAACATAACAGAAATTTCATTTTTCCAAAAGAACCTGCAGTCTGAGTGAAACAATATCTTTGAATGATTTAAGTTTACTTGGCTTGAGGTACCAAAATATCTGCAGTTCACTTGCATTGCAGACTCGATTGCAGTCAGGATGATGGAGTTCAAGAGACTGAATGGCCAATACCAGTGTGACACTCTGAGCTGAGGTGTGAAAAATGCTTGACAAGCCATTCTCAATTCAACTTTGAGACACCTTCAAATATATTGAAGTAATCTGAAGAGTTGAACATTGAGTGCATCTATTTGGAGAGCTACACCTCTTAGTTAAACTGCCCAGAGTCAATAGAAACTTCTAATTTTGAAAAATCTTTCATTTCCTCCACTTAGGTTGTACTTCTGCAGCAGAGTAAATTCTAATGTGCAATTGTCTTTGTTTTTCAGATCCCAACCAGTGAAACACCGTCACCACCCCCAGGCTTAACAAAACCCAATCCAGTTGTCCCCATTAGTTCATCAAATCATAATGCACGGTCTCCTTTCGAGGGGGCTGCAGCAGAATCCCAGTCACTCTTTTCAGACAACAGTAACTTCAGACACCCCAACCCCCTCCCAAACAGTCTGCTTTATCCCACCTCATCGCCATCAACACACGACTGGCCAACAGCACCAGAACCACAGAGTCTCTTCACATCAGGTATGTGCACTTTACAGTGTTTCACTGGATCTGGGGGTCATATTTGGGCATGTCATTAGAAGTGCATTCCTCTTATTCTGCACTGTTCATGAAATGTATAGAGCTCCTGAACTAAATAGAATTTGAGGTAAAAGAAGCAGGAATGTATCTATTCATTGGATTAGCAGGATGAAACCGGAAAGATTTTGGTGTTACATGTGAACTCTGGTTGATAAATGCTTACGTTAGCTGGTGGTGTATTGTTATCCACTAATCACTTGAGGTGTCTGAATCTTTAATGCACGATTAACTTGGTTAATTTCTATCATCAGAACATGGCTTTTAATGAACAGTGGAAAGCAACAAACAAGTTCTAGAACGCACTTCAGGGAGTCCAAACTTTACTAACAAAACTTGATTATGTAGGTTGGCAGGGGTGTACAGAATGCAGATTTGTAACTGAGCCAGTCACACTTCGGAGTCAACTGTGTTGAAACTGCTGACTCATTAACTTGCCATTTCAGGTTTGGGATAAGGCAATCTTGAGATGCTTCCAATTGCAGTCAGCGCTAATGTTAAATTTTTGCTCATGCGAATCTGTGTGCAACCAATTTGAGAAGATTTTGGTGTCTGCATTTCGGCTAATTTGATGTTGATAGCCATGGTGTTCTGCTTGTTCTTAAAATGTATGTGTTCTCCCCCAACAACTGTTGATGTTCTGATGATCTGTCTTTTTAACTGCAATTTTTCCATACTTATTTCTCTAATTTTATTTCAACTTTATTGAGATGTCAAGTGCTGCTTTGTTTCATCCTCGAACTCTTTTTCGTTTTCCCCTCCGAATATTATTGTTGCTTCTGTTTTTGGTAACGTGTTAAGTACATTGGTGTTCCAAACCTAGTTGATTTAAGTCTAAAATCTTGTAATGTAAATGAAGGGTGTACCAGATTTTCACTATTTGGATTCTTAGTGTACACCAGGTATGGATTTTAATCCATGCTCCATTATTTTGTGTATATCTCATTTTCTAATAGTAGCACCTCGGTGATTCAGGTTACTCTATAATTCATAGAATCCCTACAGTGTGGAAACAGGCCCTTCTGCCCAACAAGTCCACACTGCATCTAACCTGCACATGCCTGAACACTATGGGCTATTTTAGCATACGCAGTTCACCAAATCTGCACATCCTTTGGATTTTGGGAGGAAACTGGAGCATCCGGAGGAAACCCACGCAGGCACTGGGAGAATGTGCATGCTCCACACAGTCGCCTGAGGCCAGAATCAAACCCAGGTCCCAGGCGCTGTGAGGCAACAGTGCTAGCCACTGTGCCGCCCAAAACTCTGCATGAGCAGTACAGTTAAGTCGAGCTTTATCAGGGCCGCCAAGCCCATAAATTTGAAATAGGACAAATCAACAATAGATGAAATAGAACACCCAATGGGGCTTCCTGCCTGTGCTTTGAGAGTACATGACTATACTTACGGAGGGGGCCTTTGCCTGTCCGTCTGGAGTTGAAAGTAGGCCAGTCTACATGAGGAAAGCAGATTGCCTTCCCACAGGGCATTAGTAAACAGAGTTTTTATAGTTGACAGTAATTGTATTTTTTTAATTTTGAGATTTTAACATCTGTTGCAGTGAGATTCAAACCTAAGTTTCCAGAGTCTTGGCCTCATATTCCATATAATTTTGTCTCATGCCATTCCCATTATTCACCTAATCAGTTAACCAATATTTGTATTGTATTATGGATGAGTAAATTCTGGATTAGTGGTTCTGGAAGAGCACAGCAGTTCAGGCAGCATCCAGGGAGCAGTAAAATCGACGTTTCAGGCAAAAGCCCTTCATCAGGAATACAGGCAGAGACCCAGAAGGGTGGAGAGATCAGTGAGAGGAGGGTGGGGGTGGGGAGAAAGTAGCATAGAGTACAATAGGTCAGTGAGGGAGGGGATGAAGGTGATAGGTCGGGTGGGGGAGGGTGGAGTGGATAGATGGAAAAGAAGATAGGCAGGTAGGACAAGTCATGGGGACAATGCTGAGCTGAAAGTTTGGAATTGGAGTGAGGGAGGGGGAAGGGGAAATGAGGAAACCGTTGAAGTCCACATTGATGCCCTGGGGTTAAAGTGTTCCGAGGTGGAAGATGAGGTGTTCTTCCTCCAGGCGTCTGGTGGTGAGAGAGCAGCGGTGAAGGAGGCTCAGGACCTGCATGTCCTTGGCAGAGTGGGAGGGGGAGTTGAAATGTTGGGCCACAGGGCGGTGTGGTTGATTGGTGCGGGTGTCCCGGAGATGTTCCCTAAAGCGCTCTGCTAGGAGGTGTCCAGCCTCCCCAATGTAGAGGAGACCGCATCGGGAGCAATGGATACAATAAATGATATTGGTGGATGTGTAGGTAAAACTTTGGATTTGAAAGGCTCCTTTAGGGCCTTGGATGGAGGGGAGGGAGGAGGTGTGGGTGCAGGTTTTGCAATTCCTCCGGTGGCAGAGGAAGGTGCCAGGATGGGAGGGTGGGTTGTAGGGGGGCGTGGACCTGACCAGGTAGTCACGGAATGGATGAGTAAACCATAGCCTTTCCGATGTGAGGTGATTAGTGTAAGGAAATAATCTTGTCGTGATTTTTATCTCAAAATGTGGCTGGAATGCACCATTTTCAGTCTTGAGATAACATTACACATCTGTAAAGGACCTCAGTCTTGACTACTTAATGATCTTGAGAGTTTGGATGTTCACTCTTTTAATCAAATTTCTTCCAGAGTTGGTACTAATGGACTGTTCTAAGAGTTAATGTGAATCTCCTAGTAAAATTGGGTATTGTTTGTCAAGAACTATGTACAATACGTGACACACAAGCAGTATTTGGCTGAATACATCTTTTCAGATAATTATGTTCTACATGAATTTCCTCCATGTAATTTACTTCATCCCACCCTCATGGCACATTGGTAAATGTGCTGATTACTAAATTGTCAATGCTAAGTTCTTTGCCAGATGCCTGATTTCTGCTTTAAAATCAACGTATCATTCTTGCTCCCCACTATGCCAATGATGCAGCCTGGGGAGGCTGCCGCGCACACTGGTCGTATTGTAGTAATTGCTTGCACTTTTCTACTCTTTCCTCTTTTTGGTAGAGACAACTCTCCACTGGGAAGGAAACTGGGTCAGTCACCCAGTTAAAAACCAGAGGCAGGTCTCCAGTCACAGTTTGTGGAAGAGATAGTTTAGGGGGGGAATAAATCATGAAATGGATGCATATAATTAAAACAAGTTCCACTGGAATCCAGTATACCCTGAGCTTGATAGTATTGGATTTGGTGAGGTGCTATCACAGCACAGGGTACTGTGGAAATTAAGGATCGAAGTAAAATTGGAAATTTTGATTTTGTTTCAAATAAACTCTGCGTTTACACAAAGAGCAAGTCCAAAAGACTTTGACTCTGCATTTATGTTTGCTCTTGTGGTCCCATCTTTACTATGGGTTGTGATGATTACGTCACTGACCTGTTTATCCAGAACCCTCAGCTAATTCTCAAGGGGCTTGGATTTGAATCCCACCATGGTGAAATTTTAAATTGAATGAAAAGCAACCTAAAACTGAACATGTAACCTTTGTGGATTGTTGTAAAAAGTAATTTCATTTCCAAGTAATGTGGTCTGGTATGCATAGATCCCAGACTAGCAGCCACATAGTTGACTCTTGCCTGTCCTCTTGGTAACTAGAGGTGGGCAATAAATGTTGAGTTGGCCTTGCCAGTGATAGCCATATCCCACGACTGAATCTTTATAAAGGCATGCTCTATTTCAAGGTTGATTCATGGTTGTGCAAAATTGTACAAGAATTTTATAAGACCATTAAACATAGCAGAAGTACACCATTCAACCCATTGGATCTCTTCCACTGTTCAACAAAATCATGTAGATCTGATAATCTTCAACTCTACTTTCCTTCTTTCCCCATAACACTTGATTCAATTACTGAAATAAAAATTTCTCTCCACCTTGAATATACTTAATGACCCAGCGTCAACAGCCCTTTGGAGGAAAAGGTTCTACAGGTTCATAACGCTCAAAAGAAATCCGCTGTTTTTCTACTCAGAGAGGATGTGAGCTTTGCCCATTCTTGCCCATTCTTAATTGCTGAGAGCACAAGTAAAGGTTAACCACATTGCTGTGGATCTGGAGTCACATGTAGGCAAGTTTCATTCCCTGAAGGACAGAGATGAATGAGGTATTTCCAAGAATCGGCAACAATTTCATGGTCCTTGTTAGAAAATTCCATCATCTGACATGGTGAAATATGAACCAAGGACATTCCCTGGCTCTCCAGAGTAACAACATTGCAATAATGCAATAATACCTCAAGGCCGTCACACCCATTGGACCTCCTGTCTGACTTAAATGTGCGACCCCTTATTCAGCGATAACGCCCACTGTTCCCAGACTCTTCCACAACGGGTAAGTGTTTCCAAACCCACCCTGTCAAGCCCCCAAGTGTGCGTTTTAATTAAGTCTCCTCTTATTCTCGGTTCCTTACCCACTTACTGGTATTTCTTCATTCCTTAGATAAGGAGGCTAAAACTGTTCAGTATTTCAGCTGTGGTCTGACTCATGCTTTCTGTTTAGCAAAACCTCCCTAAGTTTATATTCCATTCCCTTTGAAACGAAGGCTGACGTTCCATTTGCCTTCCCTATTGTCTACTGAACTTGGATATTAGCTTGTGTGATTCTCAGTCCTTGGTGCTGTAGCTTCCAATAGTCTTTGTCCACTTAAACAACATTTAACAAGTCTATTCTTCCTACCAAAGTGCAGCATCTTACATTTCCCCACATTATATTTCATCTGCCAAGTTTTTGCCCACTCACTTGTCTTTATCCTTCTGCACATTCTTGGCCAACCTACTGCCTTCCCATTTTTCTTACCTGCAAACTTGGTGATAGTACATTACCTTTTTTCACCTAAATCATAAATATATATCACATGTGTGATGTCTGTGACACTCCACTAGTTACACTTTGCCATCCTGAAAATATTCCTATCCCAGATGTTTTCTATCAGTTAGCCAATCTCTAGTCCTGCTAATATGCTGACGCCAGCACCATGGGGTGTTCGGTAATATAGTATGTAACACTTCTTGAAATGCCTTTTGAAAATCTAAATATATCTTGTGTTTTCCCTTTTCCTATCCTGTTTGTTACATCTTCATAGAAGAGTAATCAATTTCAAGCATGATCTTCCCTTCTTGAAATCTTTTGACTCTGCTTGATCATACTGTGCATTTCCAAATGCTCTGCTGTCACGTCCCTTATATTGAACTCTTAACATTGTTCCAAAAATAGACATTAAGCTAACTTAAATAGGAGCAGTGATAGGCCATTTAGCCCTTTGAGCCTGTTATAGCATTCACTAAGACCGTGGCTGATGTGGCGTAACTCTTTATACCACCTGCGAACCATATCCCTGAATGCCGTGGCTTAATTTTTTTCAAGTCTATAGTTACTTTTTTAAAACTTGTCTTTTTGCGTAAAGGTGTTAGATTAGCAGTTTTCTTATCATTTTTGGGAATGTCCCCGAATTTTACGATTCCTGAAAGATTACAACCACATTTATCTGTGTAGCTACTTCATTTGTCCGATGATACATCCCAACAGATCCAGGGATTTTTCGGCATTTCACCCCATTAGTTTCCGGAGCACTTCATCTCTAGGCATAGGTATTATATTAATTTTCTGTCAATGTGCCTGTGAATATTTAGTAATTTTGACAGCTAATCATTTCTACTGTGAAGTGTCTGTTCAACTCCTTTCCCCTTATTATTGCTCCAGCCTCATGCTCTTCGGGGTCTATGTTCACTTTTACTACTTATTTCCTTTTCATACATTTAAAGAAGCTGCTGCTGTCTGTCTTTATTTGCAAATTTACCCTCAAAGTTTATTTTTCTTTGTTTCTTTGGTTGTCTTTTTGTTTTTAAAACTTTATCAATCTTCTGTCTTACCACTGAGGTTTGCCACATTTCTTTCCAACATTTGGGATAGCTAGTTGGCATGGCCAGATTGGACCGAAGGGTCTGTTTCCATGCTGTACATCTGACTCTATGTTGCTGTCCTTGATTGCTCTGGTTAACCATGTGCTGTTGAAATAAGTTGTCCTGCGTGAAGTTTGCAACAGCATTCCCTTTTGAATATTTTTATTTTGTGGAAATCCAAAATGCTGACATTCATAATCCTACTAACAGCACTTCAGTGGAATATCATTTGAATACTGTAATCTGTTTTCCTTGGCCTGAATCAGCAATTTGTGACCTGTCACCTGACCATGTCTGTGTGCTCCCAGTTCTCAATAATCCATGTTTGTAACCTTCCTTTAAAGATGTATGCATTTGTTGTCTGTGCCTTCATCCTGCTCTTTTGATTTTGTTTATTGAGGTTAAGAAATGAGAGTTAATCTAAATGGCAGAAGTTCAATATTTACTCAGAATTGTTTGACCTTTTGAAGTCAGTTAAGAGCTCCACGCTTTGCCAAACATATGAGCATGCCACTGTCAATTTTCCACCCCAGCCATGTTGCGGCTGTTTGGTATTCAAAATGAGCAGTTTTTTTTGCTGCAATCCTTTGGGAATTAGACTGAGATTATCCAATTTTAATTTCACTCAGGATCTCAAGAACAAGCATGCAGACTAGACTTGTAGCCAGTCTGACTTAGGTTCTGAAGATGGCAAACTTTTAGCAAAAAACATTGCATCATCCAATCCCCTCACACTTCGTATTTATATTGCATACTCAACACTTGACGGTTTTGTAGTGCACTGAAGTGTAATCGTGTGCTTGATTTAGAACTATTAGTGTACTTAATATTTTGAATGTAAAACTAATTTCATGAACCCCTCATTCTCTTTGTCGCTGCTCCCGCCCCAACAAGACCATCTCAATTAATATTAAATAATAGTATGGAGGAGAAATTGTGCACCTTATTCACTTCTATAATCACTAAGCGCATGTTTGTTACTCGGTTTATTCTGTAAAAAGAATAGCTTTAAGATGGTTTTTAATCCTCCAATTGCTGCCTAATCCATGTCAGTTGGATTGGGAGGGTGGAGAATTGTCTACTTAATCTGTGAACTTTCTCATGCTAAAAGGGAAGCTACATTGGGAGTTGACTGTTGAATGCCAGCTTAGAAAATGATTTGTTTCACTTCTATACGTTGAATGTCCTCTTATCCAAAGTCGCTTCAGAGCTGTGTAGGTAACAATTAAAGCTTCTCACATATAGAATTTGGAAAATAATGTTGAGAAATATTAATCAGAACATTGGAATGCTTGTAAAACTTCTCATTCCGTTCCTAGCACTGTTGCGATTTTTTTTTTTTCCGTTCTGTCCTGTCAAGATATTTATGTCATCAAACATTTGCAGGGGAAATTTCCATTGATTTGATCACAGCTGATAGTCCAACAGAATAGGATAGATCCACAATAAAACCTGGCTTCGTTAATCATAAGTTTAATTTTGGTATTACCTTGGTGATTATTTACTGAACATAATACCACAAGATGTTTTCATAGGTCAAAACTTTGTTTTGCTATTTATTTCCTGATGCTGCTCTTGACAAATCATCTGTCAAGTATCACTTCTGGTTCAAGTTCTTAATTTCATAGTTAATACCTGACTTCTCCTCTTTGGACTACTGAGGCTGTTTCCCAAACCACATTTCAGTTTTGATACTGTATTTCAAGTAGCTTGTTCAAAACAAACTCTCTCAACTTGGGTGTTTCACAAGGTAAAACCATCTCGAGTGTCTGGTTCCCGTGAATCAGAACTTAATTCTCATGCTACCAGATAATTGTTTAAAGTTCTAAATTAGTCAGAACTGGAGTCAAAAGCTAAACTAATGTCACTTCTCTGTCATAAACTCAGCAGTATAAGCATTTTATTCATTACTACCATGAGCAGTTGACTGGATTACATGCTTCAATGGCAATTATGCATTTGATATATTTGGTCACTGTTCCAAATGTTCTCGCCTTCCTTAAACAGAATTCCTCCTGGGATGATCCTCTGCAACTGCAATCGGAACCTGAGCTCATTGTATAAATGCTTTGTTTGAGAACAGAGCAGTGATGTTTAAGCAGAGTATCATCCAAGTGCACTTCGTGTTCCCCTTTCTAAGGGTCTACAGGGGATGTAGTACCAAACCAGACACTCTGGCCCAAATTCACCAATGTTGGTGTTAACACTCTTCTTTGTGTTTCCTTCTATAAAGCTGTCATTGCAACATAGCTTCCTGTTAAATCTGTGTTCTCATTGCCATTGGCACATTTTGCCAGTTTTAAACTATTTCTTACCTCATGCAGGAAAGTTTAGCCCTATGCAGTTGAGATGTTGTTTTGATCTTGCCAGTAAAAAGTACCAATTCCACTCCTTCCTTTCACCTTTCGTACTTTGGTTTGCATGTGCTGGGATTCAGTTGACTTCGTCAATTTTACTACCCATATTTGAGGGGAAATCTCAATTGTAATTGTTAGAAGACAATGAAAAGACATTAATGCCATCGATAGACAACTTCCTGGTGGGGTTTTGTGTAAGGTGACAACGCTATCTCCAAACCTCGGAAAAGCTTCTTTCAGACCCAGCTCAGACAAGAGGAGCTCCTCTTGTGCATCCCTCCAATCAATTGTCCTGTTCGACTTCTCTCCAATCAAAGATCCTGGTCCATCGCCAACCACATTCAAGTGCATCCACCTGCTCCAAAATCCCTTTCCCTTTTCATATATCAAGATGCCAGGGTGGCACTGTGGTGCAGTGGTTAACACTGCTGCCTCACAGCGCTAGGGACCCAAGTTTGTTTCCAGCCTCAAGTGACAGTCTGTGTGGAGTTTGCACGTTCTCCCTGTGTCTCTGTGGGTTTTCTCCAGGTGCTGTGGTTTCCTCCCAGGATCTAAAGATGTGCAGGTTAAGTGAATTGGCCATGCTAAATTGCCAATAGCGTTCCAGGGATGTGTAGGTTAGGTGCATGAGTCAGGGGAAAATGTAGAATAATGGGGAATGGGTCTGGCTGGGATGCTCTTCGGAGGGTCGCTGTGGGCTTGTTAGGCCGAAGGGTCTGTTTCCACACTGTAGGGATTCTAAGACATCAGGATTCTGATTGAAATTTCTGTAGTAGGGCCTTCATTACCTGTAATGGGCACAGCTAAAGCGAGCTAAGAATTTTTATTGTAAATCACATGTCAGAGTTAGGACATTACAAGATGCTTCAAAGCAATGCAGTATTTGCCTGTTGTAGACCATGTTGGTCCATTGCCCAACTCTTTCATTCTGTCACTGAGACCTTTTGATATGTTTTTACCACTTCCACACAGCGTTGACAATTGCTTTGCAGCTTTTCCATTGTTCTATTGCTGTAAGTCTAAACGTTTTACAGTTAAATGGAATCAATAAGGTTAGGAACTCCTGATTTGTCCATGACCTTTTTTTTTTTTTGCAAAATCTTTGTCCTTTCTTAATTCCTGAAGAGTCTGGACCACATTTCCCTGTTGTTTCTTCCATTTATAATTCCATTCATTTCACTCCACACCTCTATTCCCAGCCTTTGACTCTCTAGCCAAAAGCTTACCATGTCTGTTCTAGGAATCTCATCTCTTCGACCAAAGTGCTCACCAGTATCAACCTGTCACTTCCTGACTCTTGTGCATTTTCTCCATGTTTGTTTTCCTTACGTTTGTTTGTAAAACTCCATTGACCCTTTCTTTGTTCAAGGTGCCGACTAAATGCAAGTTCATCAACATGTGAAGAACAGTCTATAATTTGTGGTGTTCACAGTTTAAGTTACTGTAGCATGATTTCACACCTCCAACTTTTGTGGCTAACTGATCTCAGCTGTTGGGGTGAGCCAACAGCACAGCTGTGTCACAACTGGTAACTTTTAGCTAAGTCATTGTGACAACAGTAAACAAAGTTGTCAGCATTTGTCACAAGACAACAGCAATAATTAATTTACCCTGATTTTTGGCATCTGGACTCAGAAATTAATTTAAGTTGAGAATACCACCTGCCTTGATGCAACTAAATTCTATTCATGATTTTAAACTGAGTAAGAAGTATTTCTCAAGTAAGCTGTCCTCTTCCATTGCACTGTTATTTTCATCAATTATTTTGGATGGTCTGAAGGTGCTATTAGCATCCACTTCAAAAGAATTGAGGTTTTCTGCTTCATGCGTGTCTGATGACACATAATTTTCCATTTTAGGCACCAGGCACAAATCCGTAATTGAACCAGATCAGTTATATTTAGACTTGGAGCAATGTTCCAGGAGCAATGATCCAGCAGCATTCTCCCACCAAAAGCTTGACCCTTGTTGCAGGCCAGCTCAGTGTGGAACTGAAGGTGTGCTGTGATATTCGAGATGCCATCTTCGTCAGCAACCCCATACCTATGTTCAGATTAAGTATGAAAGATTCCATCCGACTTCATAAGGAACAGGGTAAACCTCAACCAATGTCTTTGAAAGAGAACTCCTCAACAGCTTCACCATTTTGTTTTGTTGTTAACTTGTGGTCAGCACTGATGAAGCAGCATTTGTTGCTCTTTACTGGTTGCCTTGAAGATATTGAGTCAGTTAGTTATGTTTCAGCATGGTGGATTCATGGATTTCTCATGAAGGATGTTGGTTAGTTGGAGGGTTTTTTTTTAAACAATCTAATGGGCAGCAATATACACCAGCAAAATAATTGAGTTCAGTTGCCCTTGATGACATTTGACTGGCAAGTCAGAAGTTGTGACTTCAAGTGCCATAACTGCTGCATTGCTGTTGTTCCAAGTTGGCTATGTATAGACTAGACCGCACTCTGCCTTGTCCATATGGGTTCTGCACTTCATCCTCCCCTGGTGAAATGCAGAAGAAAGCTTGCACTTCTGCCCAAAAATGTGCCTCTGCCAATTTGCTGCACCCTTCCATTCCTCTGCAATGTTGTGATGTTAAAAGCTTCTAATCAGTTCTAAATGATGGCCCCCTTCAGAATTAGCAACTTGACTGTGTCTTCATTCTGTTTCCCCAATTAGCTGCTTATTTATACTAGTCATTTATGGATCTGAGTTAAAAGTTGACCCCTTTGACATTTCAGAAATGGTCAGATTTCTGATCATTAAACCAGTGGGAAGGCTCCTGATATCAATGGAGTTAATTTTTGGGGATGAAAGTGTCTGCTTCCATTGTCTTGTTTCTTTTACATTGCAGTTTATCAACTTTGTTTGGGCTTGCACACAAGATACTTTACCACAGCATCTTGAGCAACTTGGTGCACATTCTGCTGTCCATTTTTCTGCCAATTATTATGTAAACTGCAGAAATGTTTAACTTGAAACCATAACCTTGCTCAATATTTTTCCTGGAATCTACAAGATGAACAAGTTGAGAGAGAAAGTAGGCAAATTTTTAAAATGCGTTGCATGATATTAGGATGTCCCAGAGTAATTTTAGAAAAACACTACTTGGATCCATAATCAATGTGTTGTTTTGTAGAAAGCCAATAGTGACTGACTAAGCAGGATCAGCTATTCATGCGACATAATCAATTCAGCCTGCAGAAGGCAGAAAGGGCTGAGTGGCCTGCTGCTCCTCCTAATATCTTTGTGAATTGCTGTAATAAGCCAAGACCTGGATTTGGAGCCAGTGAGATTTGATTGTGAAGTAAATCATCTGCACATGATCCATAAATAGGCATGTTACTTTGATTAGCCCTTAAGCTCACTGTGAGGCATGAAGTACCGCACCTCTCTCTGTCTCATGTCACTGGCCTTTCAAGACAGTCAATTGGGCTACTGGTATCAAGGTAACTGTGCATTGACTGCTATCTTGGGTCACCGTAGTCTTTGTTATTATAATACCATAAAAACATCTTTGCACTGTCTTGTCTGACATGAGAGAACTCCAATCAGTGACCCTGCATTCTCAAAAGATTTAATCAAAGTGTTTTAAGCTGAGTGCTATCCTTCAGCACTGCAAGCAGATGGCTTGTACACATCACCCTCCACGTCCTGGAAAACGGATGATGCAATTATTCAGATCTAATTAAGAAAAAATACATTGCATTAATATTGAATGAGTAGTCAGTTGTTGGTTAAGATTGTTTTAATGTTCAATTGGGTCTCTAGTAAAGGAACAATTTGGGCAAAGAGTGTATACATTTCCCCCCCCCCCCCCCCTCCAAAGCCCATAGCTTTTGCAGACTTGTCAGTCCTGAGCGAGTGGCTTTCTGATGTTGGATTTTAAGACTTGGAGTTTGGTACAGACCTCTTGCAACTTGAAATACAAGTTGAAACATATTCGCAGAATTGTCACTGCTGTGATTTGTTTTCATAGTTCTTGTGATAGGCTTGGCACATTGCAGTGTTCATATGATATGGAGCCGGCTGTTTTAAGAACTGGAAAAGCTGGAAAAACTCAGTGCATCTCACTGCATCTATCGAGAGAGTGACAGTTAATGTTTTGACTGCAAAGTCTGTGTTACAAGCAGGAATTCATCTCTGAAATCAAAGCTTTGTGTAACTGTGATTGTGTGCTAAATGAACTTATCTAAGGACCAACATTTAAAATGCTAGCAGTAAATTGTAAATGGTCTGCCTGCATATCATCTTTCCCTGAACCAAGCAGTGGCTTCACAGTTTTAAGTACTCGTAAAGCTCACTGGAGCTTGACTGTAGCATGGAGTTATTTAGTTGTAACCTGATTTTCCCTTGGCCCACTTAGCCAATCCTCCTTCACCTCTGCTCTCTCTCTTGGCTTCTTTATTTGCCTCAGCACTCTTTGCTCACTGCCATTATGCTTATAAAGAGCAAGAAGGGGCAGACAAGGAGTTTAGAACAACAATAATTCTAAGAATGTGTTTTGTACAATTTGCCAACAGCCCTTTGTGTTCACATGAATGCTTTTCTCCTGTGTGTAATTGAAGCCTTCGTATCTACACTTCATAGAATCATAGAATCCTTACAGTGTGAAAACTTAATGAAGAAGTAGCTGAAAGAGCTTTCTGAACTGTTTTCCTGCTGAAGTTCCATCTGGGATCTTCACTGATCACTCGTATTGAAAAATAATGGGTAGGGAATTGATGGAACTTTTTCACACAGTGCGTGTTTGGCTTGGTCATATAATTGCACTTGGAGAAACATGTACTCATTTCTCTTCTTTCCTTCAATAAATTGCAGAAACAATCCCAGTATCCTCATCAACAGATTGGCAAGCGGCTTTTGGTTTTGGCTCCTCCAAACAGCAAGAGGATGACCTGGGTTTTGATCCATTCGACATCACCAGGAAAGCCTTAGCAGACCTGATAGAGAAAGAACTCTCAGTCCAGGACCAGCCTTCCAACGCAGGCCTCACTTCCCTCACCTCACTACAGACCCCTCCGCAAACTGCAAACAAAGGCATTGGTGGCTTCTTGACCCCCTCTGCTGCCACAACAGCCAACTCCATAGGCAACTCTTTCCCCAACTCCATATTACCGCGGAGGTTCCCAACTTTTCAACACAGAGCCGTCTACAACTCGTTCAGTTTTCCGGGTCAGGCACGGTATCCATGGATGGCCTATCCTCACAATAGCATGATGCACTTGAACCACACAGCAACACCCACCTCGAACAGTAATTTCTTGGACTTAAATATACCACCTCACAGCACAGGACTTGGTGGAATTCCTATATCAGGTAGGTGGCAAATGGTAGATAATTCTAACAGTTTCCCAACTTGCTGTTCCCTTTTACAAATGAATGTATAAGAGCAACGTGTACTGGACTTGGGTGTTGTGGGTCATTGTTAGAACTGTTGCTCCTACAGATGAGTTTTGTGATGATTGCTTATGTGTGACTTTTCTGAGGTCATCTTCACTGAGAAATCGGAGCAGCACTCAGGGCTTCCCAAATGACTCAGTTGCAAGCCAGAGTAAACAGCTGAGTTGTACTAAGATGTTCCAGATATGGATTTCCAACCAACTCTATGCTTACATGTGTGCTAAGTGTGTTACAATCATGCTCCCAACCACAAGGCTGCAAGCATAGGAAAGCCTATTGCTGATTGTCACTTGATGCGAGGATTTAGTTTGACTCTGATGCCCCACTGTCTGCCCACCTGTAAAGAGTGATTAACTGAAGTGCTTGAAGGTGATTGGACTGAGCAGACCTGTAAAGTTTTAAGCTCATACTTGTTCCTTTACCTCATTCACTTCATTCATGATGACAGTCGGTCTTTAGGAATTTGTTATTGAGTTCACGGTCCATGCTTATGATTGTCGATTTATGTGGATGTGCATAGAAAAAGGATTTTTGGTATATCTCATGACTCGGTTAGACTTTTCCTTTGCACTGTTTCTGGAATGCTTGTAATCACCTTTATAAGTGGGAGAGCTCCAGTTTGAAGAAAGCTTGAATGAAGTTAGAATAGCAGAGTAATTTGACTATTTTTCTGCTTAATGCTGGTTTTTCACCTCGTGGTGCTGAACAGAGAGCGGCACGTGCTGTCAGGTTAAAAGTTCATCTAACCAGTGTAAGCTTGGTTATTTTATACCCTATGCAGATATTGGAGGCACACAAATATTGCTGACATTTGATGCCTGTTAGGTGAATAAACAGATACAATGACAGTGCATTGTCTGCTCTCTTCAGCATTTGGAGGAGTTAATAAGTACTGGGCTGTTTCCCATGTATTTACAAGAAAGCTGTTCTGATCAGCCAAATAGTTCTTTTACACTGCTACAAATATCTAGACAATGTGAGACGTTGTAGGAGTGAAGAAATAACATGCTGATAGGACACTTTGGCATTTAAATATCTAGTAAGGTGATATATTGCCTTCCCACTTTCTGTTTTTAGCACGTTAAAAGTGACTGTTTGTCACAACAATCCTTTTCATTGAGCTACTGGCATTGGATATTTCTGTAAGTCATTTTAAAATTTCATCAGGAGTTTGAATTTTCTTTTGATCTGCGTCAACCCTGAATGTGTCCCATACATTGATGTTACAGTCACAGATCAGTCTAGTCCCCACAGAGAATTAATGCCACAAGCAGTCGTGGGTACTTGCAGTATTATTTCAGCAAGCTGATGCTGGTGAGTCCACAAGGGGGTGCTGCCAGTTCAGAGTTGAGCAAGTGAAGTTTCACTGAGCTGGAACGAATGATTATGCTGATGAGGGATTCATCAAGGTTCAGAATATGGAAGTAGAATTTCTTTCTGAAAAACAATTAGCGCAATGATAAGGATTCAAACCCTGTCAGTTCCACTGCTGACAACAAGTCCTGTTTATATTAATGCTAGAATCCTGCATTGAGGTTTCAATCCTGTTAAAGATTGCAGTATTCATGTCCCATTTTCTACCAGCTTGTTCCTTGTCGATTCTCATGGCCTATAAGATTGGTTAGTGTTCAGCTGGTACCCTTCGGTTGTACTAATACTAGCGCACTCGTTTGTCCTGTTTTCTCCTCCCCTCTCCAGATTGTGCTGGGTCACAATTCCTTGTTTGCTAGCATTGTTGCTGTAAATATCCCAGACGTCCGATCTTTGAGCGAGTTTTTGAGTGGCTATGGGATCCATCAAGTGTCTCTGCCGAAGTGTCTCTGTTCTGTTGCCCTCTAATGTTTACAGCTAGAATTCTCAATGAGACTCATTGGATTGCAATTGTGGTGGAGTCCTGAAAAGCATTTATTTTTGTCGATCGTTCAAAGTACTGTGCTGAATCAACGTCCTGATAAAATTTATCATATTTCAGTTAGCTACCTGGCATAGCATCTGCTATTTTGAAGTGAAAATTAGCCAGGCACTGATCCCCCTCACATTTCATGTTTTCTGTAGCATAAGTGAAACAACCTCATCTGAATCTGTAGCTGAAATCATTCCAGTTTTAACGGCTAGGATCAGTCAATTGTGCTTTGTTTGCAGTCTTTGGATCAACCTGTGACATCTTCAAAAGAAATGACTGTGTTTTCTGCTCTCCGTGAAGAGAGCACCCAGCTATGACAGGGACATTTGCACCAATATCTGTCTCTGCATGATTTGCTCTCTTCCAGCTGTCATTAACACAGTCATAGTCATAGAAATGTCAAGCATGGAAACAGAATCTTCGGTCCATGCCGACCAGATATCCCAACCCAATCTAGTCCCACTTGTCAGCACCCACCCTATATCCCTCCAAACCCTTCCTATTCACATACCGATCCAGATGCCTTTTAAATGTTGCAATTGTACTAGCCTTCACCACTTCCTCTGACAGCCCATTCCACATGCACCACCCTGCATGAGAAAACACCCCTTAGGTCTGTTTTATGTCTTTCCCCTCTCATCCTAAACCTATGCCCTCTAATTCTGGACTCCCTCACCCCAGGGAAAAGACCTTGTCTACTTATCCTATCCATGCTTTTATAAATCTCTATAAGGTCACCCCTCAGCCTCCGACACTGCAGGGAAAACAGCCCCAGCCTATTCAGCCTCTCCCAATAGCTCAAATCCTCCAACCCTGGCAGCATCCTTGTAAATCTTTTCTGAACCCTTTCAAGTTTCGCAACATCCTTCCTTTCGGAGGGAGACCAGATTTGCATGCAGTATTCCAACAGTGGACTAATCAATGTCCTGTAAAGCCATAACATGACCTCCCACCTCCTGTACCCAATACTCTGACCAATAAAAGAAAGCATACCAAACGCCGCCTTCACTATCCTATCTACTTGCGACTCCACTTTCAAGGAACTATGAACCTGCACTCCAAGGTCTCTTTGTTCAGCAACACTCCCTAGGACCTTACCCTTAAGTGTAATAAGTCCTGCTAAGATTTGCTTTTCCAAAATGCAGCACCTTGCATTTATCTAAATTAAACTCCTTCTGCCATTTCTCAGCACATGGGATCTTGATCAGATGGGCCAACTGTAATCTGAGGTAACCTCTTTTGCTGTCCACTCCACCTCCAATTTTGGTGTCATTTGCAACCTTACTAACTGTACCTCTTATGCTCACATCCAAATCGCCTTATAGATCGCATCCTCCACTCTGCCCTCATCAATTTTCTTTGTTACCTCTTCAAAAAACTCAATTAAGTTTGTGTGACATGATTTCCCACACATGAAGCCATGTTGATTATCCCTAATCAGTCCTTGCCTTTCCAAATACATGTACATCCTGTCCCTCATGATTCCTTCCCAACAACTTCCCCTCCACCGACGTCCGGCTCACTGGTCTATAGTTCCCTGGCTTGTCCTTAACACCCTTCTTAAACAGTGGCGCCACATTAGCCAACCTTCAGTCTTCTGGCATCTCGCCTGTGACTAATAATGATTCAAGTATCTCTACTATTACAGAGATATTTGTATCATTATTAGTCACAGGCGAGGTGCCTATGCCCAGCAATCACTTCCCTAGCTTCCCATAGAGTTCTTGGGTATACCTGACCAGTTTCTGGGGATTTATCCACTTTGATGCATTTCATGACATCCAGCAGTTCCTCCTCTGTAAATGGACACTTTTTTTTTCCCAAGATATCACCATCCATTTCCCTACATTTTATGTCTTCCATGTCCTGGAAACACTGATGCAAAATACTCCATAGATGTGTTTTGTACTGTTGTTTTTCTAAAGTCAATGTGACAATTTGCACTTACTGGGAAGATTATCTGATATTCAGTTTTGCTGCTTTCAGCCTTTTGAGTCTTCTAATTTATTTTAAGGAGCACATTACAGTCT
Source organism: Chiloscyllium plagiosum (assembly GCF_037043375.1). Taxonomy (NCBI): domain Eukaryota; kingdom Metazoa; phylum Chordata; class Chondrichthyes; order Orectolobiformes; family Hemiscylliidae; genus Chiloscyllium; species Chiloscyllium plagiosum. The sequence goes on from NW_028270157.1 coordinate 70,294,236, forward strand.
TGATCTTTTGTCTGTTGAACTGTTCATCATAAACTCAATTTTTATATCTATAACTCAATTCCGCACCCCTCCACTTCAATGTGATCTGAGCTAACTCCTTACTAAAGTTCATGTCAACGCATCACCTGCCAGCTGACGTGCTTTTCATGATCTCTCTGAATCACAAGGAAATTGAGATGGTATGTGATGAAGATTTTTGAATTTTGGGGAAGAAAAAACTGAACAAATAACTATTTCTTTCAAACAGACAGGCAATTCTTAAACTGCTTTCATTATCTCTCAATGAACTAATTTGGAGAAGCCTTTTTTTCAATGTATCAATTTCTTGCTTTGTTTCCTGATGGTCCTGGTTGTAGTTTATCCAGGAATGCCAAGTCCTGGGTGGTGTAATGGCTCAATAGTTATCACTGCTGCCTCACAATACAAGGGATCTGGGTTTTGGGTCCTTTTTCGGGCATTGTCAAACTGGTTGTTAATTGTTGGAGAACATTGTAATCTCATAACTGAGTCTTAATTTTGCCAATGTTTACACAAAGACATTGCGGTAAAAGAGATTTACAACCATTTGAGAGCTCTGTCTGTTTGCTCTGCTCCTATATACTCCTCTAGCCCTCTCACCAACATCGGTGCTTAGCCACAGCAGAGCCCATTCTCCGCTCATCCAGCATCACTGCTATTTCTTTAATCCTGTTCAGAGATGTCATGGCACACATCTGGTGCAGTTAGGGCTTGAATGCAGGCATTCTGGCCAGCAAGTAGATAACACTTTCTCTACACCAGGAGAACCCTCCCACCATCGCTGGTCCCTACAGCTAAGGTTAGTGCTGAGCTGCTGATCTTAGTCGAGAGTATCTATTGCAGTTGAAACCTGTAGCTGTGCCAATGTGAGTGGCTAGTATCACATTGTACACCAGTTGTCACTTGCTGATCACCTGAAATATTCGCGCTTTTTGAACTCTTGGTCCTTTTAGCCTCTAAGTTAAATTGTTTCTCTTTTCATGTTCTCCATACCTTCATGTGTGTTTCCCTACCCTTGACTGTATCATTGACAAGTTGAAAGTGAGGACTGCAGATGCTGGAAATTGGAGTTGCAAGTGTGATGCTGGAAAAGCACAGCAAGTCAGACAGCATCCGAGGAGGAGAGGAGAGTCGATGTTTTGGGCAAAAACAGTTTGTGAGGATTGTACCCGTTGAGAATCCTATCTTCACACATCCAGCCCCCATATTTTACAATGTGGTGTTTAATTTCCCTTCTCCTTCAACTCTCCTGTGAAACTCATCTCTTCAACCAGGATTTTACTGTCTGGCTTATTCCCCAACTTTTTTCAAACTCTGTGATGGTCCTTGGTGGTGTGGCAATGTAAACTATATATTTTTATAGATCTGTTATTGTCATTTTTGGAACACAATGATCCTGACTGAGAAGCCTGTAAAGAAACTTGAAACAGCAGTGTTGTCTTGTGGAATAGAGAACACTGGTGACCAGTTGTTAGACCGGTGACTGATATTGGTGTTGGGATCATTTTTTGTTACATATTAAGTTGGATTGAGGAATGCAGATCATAATTTTAATGTTTGCTTAAAAGGAAACAGCATTGAGGAACAAGGCAACAGGTTTCCCAAGGATCTTGTCAGACAAACTAAATGGCCACATACTTGGCACTTGAAATATAACGGGCCTGGGACTGTGTGCAAGTTGAGAAGGTCATTTGAAAGTTGCACATGGTGCTTGATTTTACTTTTGGAATTAGAGGAAAAAGGTGGAGGTGGCTAGGGACGTGTGTCTGTGGTCTGTGAAGGACAGACCGAAGCCTGGTATCCTGCTGAGCACTAAATGTATGAACCCATTTTTCGCTCAGTCGATGCTATGTTGTTGCAGAATTTTCCAATTTGATTCCGGATTTGCAGTTTTATATTCTGCATATATACTAATCAAAACCTGTTCACCCTGCTGGATCCCTTCACAAAGAAATAAGGATACAAGGTGAAATTGCAGCTTGTTATTCTTGGGGAATGAATGATTGTTCTGCGATATTGCTTCTGTTAATCAGTTTCCACGTGAAATAGCTTGTTTTGTTACAAATCAGAATTCCTTATTTGTATTCAGTCTGCCTCGTTGCTCTGAATGAATGTTTTAACTTTAATTGAAGGAGCAACATCGTGTTGGAAAAACTTAGATTTGGATTTGTGAGAAGTGCTGTCCCTGATTGAGGGAGCATGTGACTTATGGTATAGTTTACGATATACACCGAGGAGGTAAGGTAGCAATACTGTAATGGTGCCTCCTCAAAGTCCATACACTTCATTTAAAACCAAACCAACTGTCATCTCCTTTTTACTTCCAGATTGTTCAAGTTTGCAAAAGTCTTTTCAGGGTCGGTGAGTTCAAAACGAGGGAACAGGTTAAGGTGAGAGGGGAAAGATTTAAAAGGGACCTGAGGGGCAACATTTTCACAGGGTGGTGCCTGTATGGAATGAGCTGCCAGAGGTGGTGGTGGAGGTGGGGTACAATTACAACACTTAAAATACAGCTTGGGTGCATGAATAGGAAGGGTTTAGAGAGATTTGAGCCAAATGCTGGCAAATGGAATCAGTTTCAGATATCCAGTTGGTGAGACAAGTTGGTTTGTTTCTGTGCCTTAGAATTCTGACACTAAATGTTTTGCTCATTCCAGCCTTGAGCTCTTCACAATGGTTGTCAGTGTACTTCATAATATTGAGCAAAATATGGAGAAACATTTAACAAATATTTGGTCCCCCATACTTTAAGTGAAGTGATCTGAACTGCTCTTCACAGCTGGTGACCTGTGGTGAGTTTAATTTAATACAAATTCAATAAGAACACTTTGTTAATCATTGCACTTCCTGCACATCTCAAAAACATGGGGATGTTTTGGGGATGGGGCCAGGCAAGCAGGAGAAGAACAGACTGCAGTTCTTTGTTTTCTCATTTTAAAAATGCATCACCAGACACAGCAATGTAATGCACTATTGGATTTTTGTTTTGTTTGGAGCTAGTGCTCCAAACTAGTGTATTGGCAGAATACACTAGTGCTGTGCAGGTCATCTGCTTACTGATACCGAACAGAGACTGCGATTTAACGGGGGTATGCTACTATGGCTTTATATGTGAACTCATTAACTGTGTCAGACTTTTAATATACAAGATGGTTGAACTTTTCCTCTTCCTGCTGGATTTTCATGTGAGCTTCTTAACCAACTTGTATTCCTCCACATTTCCCCAAGACCAAATGAGAGCCATGTGTTGAGAACAATCGCAATTCTAATGCAGGCCTATGTGCCCTTTCAATGTCTCTAGCTGATTTACTAATACGCTGCTCAAAGGAGCTATTGACAGTACTGTCTCACTATAATGATGCAATGTAAATGTACTGGCTGTGTCTGAATCACATTGATGAACATAACTTGTAGAGTTGAATTCAGATTCAATTACACCAAAAGCATCGAAATAGATGGCATTGCCAAGTAATCCCTCTTTGAAGCACAGCTCTTTCTCGAATCTTTGGTTATCAAAGAAATGATTCTTTGATGGAAAGACTAACTAACTTCCCACCCGTTCCTTAGACTGAGAAATTGACAAATTTGATTTTTGCAGCCCCAGCAAAGCACTTCTTTTACACAAATTGATGTGTGCAGAACCTCGAAGCTGCACTGCTTAGAGAGGACATTATGCAGTAAATCCTCAAGTGGTTTTGTCCAATGGTGCTGGAAAGATGTTTTGTCTGCCATTGAACTAACTGGCATTCAATTGACTGTTTGCACCTGGCAGCATGCTGTTTGTTCTCTACCAGCCTGTGTTCACAAATCTCAAGTATTTCTACCTTAGTTATTTTTACAGCAGAATAACATATTAAATGATCTGACTGAGCCTGCATTTGCTCTCACTGGGAACCAGGTAACTAAATAGCCAAACACTATTAGGCAAGGATTATGTAGGCAACTGGAATTTGTACTTTGTACTGATTTCAAAAAAATGGATGAGCCACACTCTCATCCCCAAGATAGGCAAGACCTACCTGCCTGAGAATTACAATGTTGATTCACTTTTCACAATATCTCCATGCCAATTGTGGCCAAACCAGTCGTCATCCCCTTTTCTTTCTGTCTAAAATGACTTCCTTTACTTCAATGAAAGAAAAGAAGCTGTGGATGCTGGAGATCTGAAAATAAAGTAGAAATTGCTGGCAAAACTCAGCAGTACTGCCAGCATCTATTGGAAGAAAGAGTTAATATTTCAAGTCCACTTTGGAAGAAGAGTTACTGAACTTGAAACATTAACTCTGCTTTCTTCACACAGATGGAACAGGACCTGAGTTTTGCCAGCAATTTGCCTTGTTTCATGAATTCTACTTCTGATGAGTGCAAAACAAATTACTTGAGCTTACAGTTAGTAATGTTTAATCACTTTCCATCAGCTGTCACTGAGAAGTACTCCCGATCAGGAACCCAAGCAAAGTTCCTCACTCTGTCCTTGAAAAGAATGCTGAGACCAATTATAGAGCCTTGCAGGCCAGGCAGTGAAAGCTGCATCCTGATGCTTGTCAAGCTAACTGATACCTTCCTTATCCACTGGGTCTCTTTGGTATCATCACAGGAGCTGCTTGCTTTGGGAATGTTTTGTAAAGAACTATGCCTTTCTTTCCTCAAGTGGGAAATTCCATATTTCCCACCATAGTCTTCAACCAGGATAAGTCAATTTGGGGGATATGCTCATGATGCTTGAAACATTTAGCTTACAAGAAAAAAAGTGAGTTGATTGATTTTTGTGATTGGATGCTTTGCACTTTGCACCAAAGCACTGGATGCTTTGGACTGAGCTGTGTTAGGTTTCCGTCCGATGCTTACATATACAACAATTAAAAGTGTCCTTGATAGTGTGTGAGCAGTATTCAATTACTGGCCCCTCAAGCAGTTGAGCACAAAGTTAGTGAATGCAACAAAAATGGCATAAATCAAATTTAAAGACAAACTAGTCTTATATTTGGCAAGCACATTGAAAGATTGAGTTTGTTAGACAGGATAGATAGAGTGAATCCTTGGAGTATAAAGGCAGTAGGGGTAAAATCGAGGGAAATCAGGAGGACAAAAAGGGGACATGAGATAGTTTTGGCAAATAGACTTAAGGAGAATCCAAAGGGATTTTACAAATACATTAAGGACAAAAGAATAACGAAGGAGAGAATAGGGTCCCTCAAAGATCAGCAAGGCAGCCTCTGTGTGGAGCTGCAGAAAATGGGGGAGATACTAAACGAGTATTTTGCATCAATACTTACTGTGGAAAGGGATATGGAAGATATGGAAAGTAACGAAATAGATGATGACACTTTACAAAATGCCCATATTACAGAGGAGGAAGTGCTGGATGTCTTGAAACACATAAAGATGGATAAATCCCAAGGACCTGATCAGGTGTACCCTAGAATTCTGTGGGAAGCTAGAGAAGTGATTCCTGGACCTCTTGCTGAGATATTTGTAACATCGATAGTCACAGGTGAGGTGCCGGAAGACTGGAGGTTGGCTAACGTGGTGCCACTGTTTAAGAAGGGTAGTAAGGACAAGCCAGAGGACTATGGACCGGTGAGCCTGACGTCAGTTGTGGGCAAATTGTTGGAGGGAATCCTGAGGGATAGGATGTACATGTGTGTGGAAAGGCAAGGACTGATTAGGGATAGTCAACATGGCTTTGTGCATGGGAAATCATGTCTCACAAACTTGATTGAGTTTTTTGAGGACGTAACAAAAGATTGATGAGGACAGAGCAGTAGATGTGATCTATATGGACTTTAGTAAGGCGTTCGACAAGGTTCCCCATTGAAGACTGGTTAGCCTGGTTAGATTTCATGGAATAAAGGGAGAACTTGCCATTTGGCTACAGAACTGGCTCAAAGGTGGAAGACAGTGGTGGTGGAGGGCTGTTTTTTAGACTGGAGGCCTGTGACCAGTGGAGTGCCATAAGGATCAGTGCTGGATCCTCTCCTTCTTTTCATTTACATAAATGATTTGGATGCGAGCATAAGGTAGTAAGTTTGCAGATGACACCAAAATTGGAGGTGTACTGGACAGCGAAGAAGGTTACCTCAGATTACAACGGGATCTTGATCATATGGGCCGAGAAGTGACAGATGCCACTTAATTCAGATAAATGCGAGGTGCTGCATTTTGGGAAAGCAAATCTTCGCAGGACTTATACATTTAATGGTAAGGTCCTAGGGAGTGTTGCTGAACAAAGAGACCTTGGAGTGCAGGTTCATAGCTCCTTGAAAGTGGAATCGCAGATAGATAGGATAGTGAAGAAGGCGTTTGGTATGCTTTCTTTTATTGGTCAGAGTGTTGAGTTGAGTGACAGGACATTGGTTAGGCCACTGTTGGAATATTGCATGCAATTTTGGTCTCCATCCCATCAGAAAGATGTTGTGAAACTTGAAAGGGTTCAGAAAAGATTTACAAGGATGTCGCCAGGGTTGGAGGGTTTGAGATATGGGGAGAGGCTGAATAGACTGGGGCTGTTTTCCCTGGAGCGTCGGAGGCTGAGGGGTGACCTTCTGGAAGTTTACGAAATTATGAGGGGCATGGATAGGATAAGTAGACAGTCTTTTCCCTGGGGTGATGGAGTCCAGAACTAGAGGGCCTAGGTTTAAGGTGAGAGGGGAAAGATATTAAAGAGACCGAAGGGGCAACTTTTTCATGCAGAGGGTGGTACATGTATGGAATGAGCTGCCAGAGGAAGTGATGCAGGCTGGTATAATTGCAACATTTAAGAGGCATTTGGATTGGTATATGAATAGGAAGGGTTTGGAGGGATATGGGCCGGGTGCTTACAGGTGGGACTAGATTGGGTTGGGATATCTGGTCGGCATGAACAAGTTGGACTGAAGGGTCTGTTTCCATGTTGTACATCTCTTTGACTCTATTCTCTCTTGGATGTTGGCATTGCTGCCGGGGGAGCATTTATTGCCCATCCACAGTTGCCCTTGAGAAATTGGTGGTGACCTGCCACTTTTGAACTACTGCAGTCTATGTAGGGAGACCCACAATGCTGTTCGGGAGGGCGTTCCAGCATTTTGACTGTGAAGGATATCGAGATTTCCAAGTCAGAATGGTGAGTGACTTCAAAGGGGACTTGCAAGTAGTGATATTCCTATTTATCTTTTGCCCTTGCCCTTCTGAATGGAAGTGGTCGTGGGTTTGGAAGATGCTTTCTAAGGAGCCTTGGTGAATTTCTGCAGTGCATCTTCTCGAGAGTACACACTGCTGCTGCTGAGCATTGGTAGTGAATGAAGTGAATGCTTCAAAATGGGGTACCAATCAAGTGAGCTGCTTTGTTGTGGATGATAAGCTTGAGTTGTTGGAGTGGCACTCAGGAAAGTGGGGAGTCTTCCATCGCACACCTGACTTGTGTTTTTTCGATGGTAGAAAGGCCTGGGGAGTCAAGAGGTGAGTTACTTACTGCAGTATTCTCAGCCACTGCATTAATATGGAAAGTTCAGTTGAGTTCCTGGTAACCCCCAAGATGATGTTAGTTGGGGAGGAGTTCAATGATGATGATGCCATTGAATGTTGAGGCTTCGGTGGTTACATGCTGGTTGGTTGGTCATTGCCTGGCATTTGTGTGCTGTTAATGTTAGTTGTCACTTGTCAACCTGGGTATTGTCCTGATCTTGTGCCATTTGATCGTGGATGGTTTTAGTATCTGAGGTGTCATGAATGGTGCAAAACATTGTGCAGTCATCAGCAAACCTCACCATTTCTGACCTTATGATGGAGGGAAAGGAATTGACGAAACAGGCGAAGATGGTTGGTCCATGGACACTACCCTGAGGAAATCCTGCAGCCATGTCCTGGAACTCAGGTAACTCACTTCAAACAACCATAGTCATCTTCCTGTATGCCAGGTGTGATTCCAACTAGTCCCTGATTCCTGTTTACTCCACTTTAGTTTGAGCTTGATGCCTCATTGTACCATGTGGGGCCTTGATGTCAAGGACTGTCACTCTCTTCCCACCCCCCCTGGAATTCAGCTGCTTTGTCCATGTTAGAATCAAGGCTATAATGAGGTCAGCAGCTGAGTGACCTTGGCGGAACCCAAATTGGCAACACTGAGCAGGTTATTGCTAAGCAGGTGCTGCCTGATGGCATTGTTGATGACACCTTCCATCACTTTGATGATTGTGAGTAGACTATTCAGGCAATAATTGGCCAGGTTGGATTTGTCCTGGTTTGTGGGTGCAGACATAGCTGAACAATTTTCCACTGTCTGTTAAGATGTCAGTGCGGTAACATTACCTGAAGAGCTTGGCTAGGGATGCATCATGTTCTGGAGCATGTGTTCAGTACTATAGTCATTGCTGTATTCAGTGCTTTGAATCCTTCATGTGGCATTCGTCAAATTAGCTGAAGGCTTGTACCTTCTTGGGGACCACAGGATGAAACTAAGATTCATCTTCTGGCTGAAGAATGTTGCAAATTGCTTCAACCTTCTCTTTTGCACTCAGGAACCGGGCTCCACCATCATTGGAGATGGGGATATATGTGGAGCCTCATTCACTAAGTTGTAGTTATCCATCAGCATTCATGACTGGACTGCAGAGCTTAGATCTGACCTGTTGGTGGGATTGCTTTCTCTGTCAATGTTTGGCATGCAAGTTTCACCAGCTTGACATGTCATTTTTGGGTATGCCTGGTGCTGCTCCTGGCATGCTCTCCTGCTTTCTCCACTGAACCAGGATTGATCCCCCGGCTCAGTAGTAATGGTTGAGCAGGATAGATTCCGGGCTATGAGGTGATGGATTGTGCTATAGGATTATTCTGTTGATGGCCCAGCGTACTTCATGAACTCCCAATCTTTAATTGCTAGATCTGTTCAAAGTCTGTCCCCTTTAGCACACTGAGAGTGCTAGACGGTATGATGGAAGTATTCTCATTGTGAAGGCAGCACTTCATCTCTGCAAATTCTGTGTGGTGGTTTCTCTTACTTATACTGTCATGGACAGATGTATCTGCAGCTGACAAATTGGTCAGGATGAGGTCAAGTATGTTTCCCTTTATGGTCCTCTCACGACCTGCCGCAGACCCAGTCAAGCAGCAATGTCGACCTATTCAATCAGTATTGCTGCTGAGACAGACAAAGAAATCCTCCATCCAGAGTACATTTTGTGCCCCTATACCCTCAGTGCTTCCTCCAAGTGTTTGTCAACGTGGAGTAATGATTCATCAGCCAAGTAAGGATAATACGTGGTAATCAGGAGGAACTTTCCTTCACCATAATTGACCTGCTGCCATGTGACTTCATTGGGGTCGAGAGTCAATGGTGAGGACTCCCAGGTCAACACCCTCCTGACTATTTTCCACTGTGCTGCCACCACTACGCCTCTGTTGCTCGACCAAGTCTGTGAAATAGCTCTCGCAATTTTGACACGAGATGTTTAAAAGGATTCCTTTGCAGGGTCAACAGCACTGTTCTTTGCCATTGTTGTTTCTAGTGCCTGGGTTAATACTCAGTGGTTTACCTGGTTTTGTTTCTTTGTTGAGACTTCGTAGTAATTGTTACAATGGAGTGGCTTACTCAGCCATTTCACAAGGCAGTTAATGGTCGACCACGTTGCTATGGTCTGAGGTCACATTGAGCCAGACCAAGTGAGCATGTAACATTTCTATCTGAACCAGATATTGGGATTTGAACCTAGCTCCCCAAAACAAGAGCGGAGTTTCTGGTTGAATAATGAGTAATAACTGCACTCTAGTTTTATAATGAAGGTAGGCTGTAGGAATGTGATACTAAACCTATGCAAACCAACAATACAATATCTTTCTAAAATTAAAAATCACACAACACCAGGTTATAGTCCAACAGGTTTAATTGGAAGCACACTAGCTTTCGGAGCGACGCTCCTTCATCAGGTGAGCGTTGCTCCGAAAGCTAGTGTGCTTCCAATTAAACCTGTTGGACTATAACCTGGTGTGTGATTTTTAACTTTGTACACCCCAGTCCAACACCAGCATCTCCAAATCATTTCTAAAATTAGGGTGTATTTCGAGAAAACCTGTCACTTAAAATCCATCAGGAATTTGTTTGTCACTGTCCAGACTGTTTGAGTCAAGGGAATAACGCAAACAATGTCTTATCACGGTATTAAAGTGGAATAGCTCGCGTACAGCTTTCCCATCGGGTGCCAGACGTGATTTGGTATATATGTCTGATGACAAGCTTACGCTATTGAATCAATCCAGATCAAGATGTTTCAAGACAGTCAGACAGCCTGTCTGGACAAATCATGTAAAACATTCATGATGTAGTTGAAGTGTTTCAATACCACTGTAAGGCCATTCATGTCCACAGTTTGTGTGCTGCTTCACCTATATGTATAGTACTCATGGCAAAAGCCATGCTTTTACACAAAACACAAAAATGACAATACTGAGACGATTGTTCGTTTCAAAGATTCACTGTCATGAGGCAATCTATTTATGGACCAGACTGCACAATGTCTGAAGGATGCTTGTGCTTGCAAATGCCTTCTAATATATAATGAGGAATGAAAATGTATGAAATAGCAGGAGGATGCCATTCACTCCTCCGTGCCTGCTCTTTTATTTATCAAAATGACAATTCTATCTCTGATTAAACTTCACACTGTTTGATCTCTCTCGATTTCCTCTAATACGAAACATCTATAAATCTTGCACTTAAGTTTACTTGGTAAACATCCACAATTCTCTAGGGTGAAGAATTTTGGGTCTTCCAACTCTTCAAATAAAAAAAAAAGTCTCGTCACCTCTGTCCTAAATGGCTGACTCCTGATGAAGTGTGACCCTCCCCCCAGCATCTATCCTGTCAATCCCCTTAAGGATGCTATCCATTTCAGTGGGACCCCGCTCTGAGTTTGCTAAATTCTATGAAGTACAGACTTGATCATCTCAATTTTTGGTTTGATAGGACTATTTCACACCTTGTGAATCAATCTAGTAAACCTTTGTATGTGTCATATACCCTTTGCTGGAGAACAGACCACAACAGAACTCCAGGTGTGGTCTCGCTAAGATCTTGGGTGACGGCAATGATAATTTCTCAGGTTTCTGCTCTAAACCTTCAGTAATATAGGCAAGCGTACCATTTGATTTCCTATCTGCAAATTAACTTCACACATACAGAGTGATCCAAGTTTCTGGGTATTGACATTTCCCATTCTTTTGCCAATTAAGAAATAGTCTACATCTTAATATTACCAGTCATGATGACTAATTTTGTACTATTCCATATTCTCAGCAGTCTGTTTATTTTCCACGATTTCAGATATTTTGGATTGTCTACCACCAAGTTAGTTACTGACTGTGTGTTTTCTTACTTATTAACATTTCTTCTGTCATATTTTTCATTTTTGGCTGATTTCTTCCTTTTTTTGCCTATCTGAGGAATGTTTTCAAATGTGCTTGGTCATCTTCGTTTACCTTCATACTGTTCACTCTTTTTGGTCATCCTTTGAATTTTAAAACTACTTAACAACCCTATCAGCTTGGGTGGCAAGCTAGGACTTTTCTTTCAAGTGCAGGGGACTGAGGGGGATCTGAAAGAGGTGTAGAAGATCATCAGAGGCATAAACAGGGTGAATGCACTCCGTCTTTTTCCCAGATTTGGGGAAATCGAGGACTAGAGGGCACCAGTTTAAGTTTACAGGAGAAAGAATAAAAGGGAACCCGAGTGGCAAGTTTTTTTTTTAAACAGAGGATTTTACACATATGGAATGTGCTGCCAGTGGATGTGGTTGAGATGATTATTGACATTTAAAAGGTATTTGGACAAATTCATGGATAGGAAAGGATTAGAAATATGTGGGCCAAGTGCACGGAAATGGGGTTAGCATGGAGGGACATTTGGTCAACATAGACCTTTGGTCTGGGTCAAACGGCCTATCACTGTGTTGTAGGACTCTGACTCTATAAACAGTGAATAGACAGTTTAAAGAGAATTCTTTTGAAGTGACCAGGAAGGTTGACCAAGGCAGGGCTGTAGACATATATATGGATTTCATAAGGTTCCACATGGTAGGCTGCTCTGGAAGGTTAGATCACGTGGAATCCAGGGCAAGCTGACAAATTGAATACAAAATTGGCTTAATGCCAGAAAGCAGAGGGTAATAGTGAGAAGATGCTTGTCTGATTGGAGACCTGTGACGCCGGCGTTGCCTCTGGCTGGTGAAGGAAAAGGTCAGAAGAGATATGATTTGGCTAGCTGAAAGAAGACAGAGGGTAGTGATTGAGAAATGTTCATCCTGGAGTTCAGTTACTCGTGGTCTGTTTTGGGACCACTGCTGTTTGTCATCTTTATAAATGACCTGGATGAGAGCCTAGTAGGGTTGCTTAGTAAATTTGTGGATGACACTAAGGTTAGTGGAGTTGTCGATTAGTGCTGATCTATGTTGCAGGTTACAGAGGAACATAGATAAGCTGCAGAGCTGGGCTGAGAGGTGGCAAATGGAGTTTAATGCAGAAAAGTATGAAGTGATTCACTTTGATAGGAGCAACAGGAATAGAGTACTGGGTTCATGGTAAGGTTCTTGGTCGTGTAGATGAGCAGAGAGGTTTCAGTGTCCATGTACATACATCTCTGAAAGTCGCCACCCGGTTGATAGGGTGGTTAAGAAGGCATACGACGTGTTAGCTTTTATTGGTAGCGTGATTGAATTTCGGAACCATAAGCTCATGCTGCAGCTCTACAAAACTCTGGTGCAGCTGCACTTGGAATATTGTGTACAGTTCTGGACACTGCATTCTAGGAAGGATGTGGAAGGTTTGGAAAGGGTTCAGAGGAGATTTACTAGGATGTCGTCTGGTATGGAGGGAAGGTCTTATGAGGAAAGGCCGAGGGACTTGAGGCTGTTTTTGTGAGCGAAGAATGTTGAGGGGTGACTTAATTGAGACATATGAGATAATCAGAGGGTTAGATAGGGTGGACAGTGAGAGCCTTTTTTCTTGGATGGTGATGGCGAGCATAAGCAGACATAGCTTTAAATTGAGGGGTGAAAGATATAGGACAGATGTCAGAGGTACTTTCTTTACTCAGAGTAGTAGAGATGTGGAATGCACTGCCTGCAACAGTAGTAGACTCGCCAACTTTAAGGGCATTTAAATGGCCAAGTATTGGATGAAACCGGAGTAGTGTATGATAAGTGGGCTCCGGATTGGTTCCATAGGTCTGCACAATATCAAGGGCCGAAGGGCCTGTACTGTGCTGTTCTATGTTCTACTCAGAATCAAACCCTGTCTTTCCAAATCCATATATATCTTCTCTCCAAATCTTCAGTAACTTACCCACCACAGATGTTAAGCTTACTGGTCGACAGAACCCAGGCTTTTATTTGCAGCCCTTCTTGAGTAATGGTACAACATTCACTACCCTCCAAACTTCCGTGGCTAACAATGATGCAAAAATATCAGCCAGGGCCCCTGCAATTTCTTCTCTATCCTCTTGCAGTGTTCTTGGATATATCTGGTCAGGACCAGGAGATTTATCTGCCTTCATATATTACAATACATCCAACACCACCTCTACTTGATATGGACTGTCCCCAAGATATCACCACTAACTTCCCCAAATTCCCAGGTCTTCATGACTTTCTCTACAGTAAACACAAGAGGAGAAATATTCATTGAGAACCTCGCCCATCTCTTGCATTTCTCCACATACATGTCCGCTTTGGTCCTTGAGAGGCCATATTTTCTCTCTTTATTCTTTTTCCTTTAATATACTTGAAGAACCTCTTTGGATTCGCCCTAATTTTCTCAACCAAGGCGATCTCATGCCCCCTTTTTACCCTCCTGGTTACTTCCTCCAGGAAACTCCTGTATCCCCTACATATCTCCAGGAATTTCCTTGATCCCAGCTGCCTGTACCTGAGCAATTGTTTTTCTGGTCAAAGCCTCAATAGCTCTTGTCATCCAGGGTTCCCTATTCCTACCAAAGTTGCCCTTCACTCTCACAGGAACATGTGCATCTTGAACTCTAGCCATCTCACTTTTAAAGGCCACCCACTTGCCAGAGATCCCTTTGCTTGCAAACAAACTATTCCAATCAACCCCTGAAAGCTCCTGTCTAATTCTATCAAAATTTGCCTTAGCCCAATTTAGAATTGAACCTGTGGATCAGTTTTATTTTCCTTTCAGTAACTGTTTTAAAATTAATACAACTGATCACTGGTCCCAAAGTGTTCCCCCACTGTCACCACCTTCACCTGTCCTGCCACTTCCTGAGTTGGACCTGCTGCATACTGCTTGAGGAAACTTTCCTGAATGCACTTAACAAATTCCACCCCATCTAATCCATTAACGTCTGGCAGTCTCAGCCTATGTTAAGAAAATTCAAATCCCCTGCTCTGGCAACCTATTGTTCCTGCAAGTCTCCCTGCCCATCTGTTCCTCTAATTCCCATTGACCATTTGGAGCCGATACTTCAACCCCAATAATGTCACCATGCCCTCCTTCTTTCTGAGCTCCACCCAAATGCCTCACTGGATGATTCTCTAGTTATTTCATTTGATTGCTGCTGTGATACTCTCCTTAATCAAAAATGCCAGTTCCCCTCTCCTCCTTCCACATCCTCTGTCCCACCTAAAGCACCTGTGACCTGTATGCGAAGCTGCCAGTCCTATCCCTCCCTTAGCAATATTTCTGTAATTGCTATAATATCCTAGTCCCATGTACCTATCTACGCCCTGAGTTCATCAGCCTTGCCTGACAGCACTCTTGCATTAAAATAAATACAATTTAATCTAACAGGCATTCCTTGATCCCTGTCGAGTTCCAGCCCAACCTGTCCCTTCATTCTACTATTTCTGATTAGTGTATGTCCTTCAAGCCTCGCACTTGCCTCCCTGCTGTTGAGGAATCCCACCCCCCTGCCAATCTAGTTTAAATCCTCCCTTGCAGCACGAGTAAACCTGGCTGCCAAGATATTGGTCCCCCTCATCTTGAACAGATCTTGAACTGATCCCAATGATCTAAAAATCTGAATCCCTCCCTCCGCACCAATTCATCTGCCATATCCTCCTGTTCTTACCCTCACTAGTACGTGGCACTGGAAGTAATCCAGAGATATCACCAACAAGGTCCTGGTTTTTAACTTTTTTTCTTAGCTTTCTATAATCACTCTGCAGGGCCTCATCCCTGTTTCTATGTGTCGTTTGTGCCAATGTGCACAAATTGTAATGTTATAAACCTCTTACTTTAACTTCTTCAGAAAGTTGTAGTTCACCACTTGTTCCATTGGGCTGTTCCCTGTTGTGTGTATATTTGCTGCCACTGCTGATCTACAGTCAAACATCTGATATTTCCTAATTTACCTGAGCTAACTCGTCCCTCATACGTACCTTATCAAGAAAAGGGGCCCCAGTTATGGACTGCAGTAAAGTACACTCAAAAACCTAACTTTGTTGTGTTGCATTTTATATTTTCTCTTGGCAAGTTCTGCCAGTTTACATTGTCTATCAAGCTATTGTTTGCTGTTCAAGAAGAGATTTGGAATGCCCTTGCCTTTGGAATTCCATTGATGCTTTTATTTGTGTTTTTGTTTTCCCTTGTGTGTGCTCACTGTACATCTCTCCCTTCGCATCCCTCTTAGCCACATCACCACCACCCAAGGAAAATACACAAATGTCTTGATTTTTCATTTACCAGATACCAGAGCAGGAAAATCAAATTTTGCTTCACACTATTTTACATGAGTTGTGATTTATCTATTTGTTTGCAATAGTTGCTTGGGGAGTCCTTAATCATTGACTGCGGACCCTATGAAGTCTCATGGCCTCAGGTTAAACAAGGGCAAGAAAACCTGCTGATTATTATCCTTTCTCATTAATGAATCAGTACTCCTCCATGTTGAACAACACTTTAAGGAAGCACTCAGGATGGCAAGGCCACAAAATATACTCCAAGTGGGGGACTTCAATGTCCACCACTAAGAGTGGCTTGGCAGCAGTACTGCTGATTGAACTGGGCTGGTCCTAAAGGATATAACTGCTGGACTGGGTCTGCAGCAGGTGATATGGGGACAACAGGGGACAACAGGGGAAAACATACTTGACCTCATTCTTACCAGTCTGCCAGCTGCAGATGCATCTGTATATGACACTATCAATAAGAGTGACCACCACACAGTCCTTGTGGAGACCATCGTGTTGTGTGGCACTATCACCGTGCTAAATGGGATAGACTTTGAACAGCTCTAGCAACTCCAGACTGGGCATCCATGAAGCATGCTGAGCCATCAACAGGATTGTACTCCAGAGCAATCTGTAACTTCATGGCCTAGCATATCCCCAATCAAGCATTGCCATCAAGCCAGGGGATCAACCCTGATTCAATGGAGAGTGCAGGAGGGCATGCCAGGAGCAACACCAGGCATACCTGAAGATAAGGAGTCAACCTATTGAATCCACCAAATAGGACTACTTGCATGCTGAACAGCATTAGCAGCAACTGATAGAGCTAAGCAATCCCAGGACCAAAGGATCAAATCTAAGCTGTGCGGTCCTGCCATATCCAGTTGTGGATGGTGGTGAACAATCAAGCAACTAACAAGAGGAAGAGGCACCACAAATATCCCCATCTTCAATGATGGAAGAGCCCAGCACATCAGTGTAAAAGATAAGACTGAGGCTTTCGCAGCAGTCTTCAGCTGGAATTGCTGGTGCGTGATCCATCTCTGTTTCTTCCAGTGGTTCCCCAGCATCACAGATACCAGTCTTCAGCCAATTTGATTCATGCCATGTGATATCAAGAAATGGTTTCCTTCTCCCTCTGCAAAGATGTATCCCACATGCTTTCCCCTAGCCCCACCCCACATTTATTTCCCAGCCCCCTTCCCCACCCCAGTCCTGGTGGAAGGTCCTGCCCGAAACACTGACTCACCTACTCTGCGGTTGTCTGACTTGTTGTACTTTTTCCAGTGCCACACTCTATCAACTCTGACTCTCCATCTGCAGTCCTCACTATTTCCTCAGCTTTGGATACTGCAGAAGCTACAGGCCCTGACGGCATCCTAGCATTAGTATTGAAGACTCCAGAACTTGCTACTTCCTTAGCCAAGCGC
Organism: Chiloscyllium plagiosum; assembly: GCF_037043375.1. Taxonomy (NCBI): domain Eukaryota; kingdom Metazoa; phylum Chordata; class Chondrichthyes; order Orectolobiformes; family Hemiscylliidae; genus Chiloscyllium; species Chiloscyllium plagiosum. The sequence goes on from NW_028270157.1 coordinate 70,311,337, forward strand.
TTCCAGTACAGTTACAACACTGATATCTACTGACAATGGAGAAAATGGCCCAAGTATGTCCTGTACATAAAAAGCAGGACAAGTCCAACTCCAATTACCATCCCATCAGTGTACTGTTGATCCTCAGTAAAGTGATAGAAGGTGTCATCAAAAGTACTATCAAGTAGCACCTGTTCAATGACACCCAGTTTGGGTTCCATGTGCAAATGCAACAAGATCTGGATAATATCCAGGCTTGGGCTGATGAGTGGCAAGTAATATTCAGGCCACACAAATGCCAGGCTATGACCGTCACCAATAAGCGACAATCTAACCACAACTCCTTGGCATTCAGTGGTGTCGCCATTGCTGATTTCCCCACTATTAACATTTTGGGAATTATCATTGATCAGAAACCCAACTGGACGCAGCATACAAATGCAGTAGCTACAAGAGCAGATTGGAGGCAAGGAATACAGCGGCTAGGAATACTCACCACCTGACTCCTGCAAGTCTGTCCACTATCTACAAGGCACATTTAGGAGTGTGTTGGAATACTCCCCACTTGCCTGAATGAGTGCAGCTCCAACAACATTCAAGCTTGACACCATCCAGGACAAAGCACCGTCCTTGATTGGCACTGCATCCACAAGCATCTACTCCTTCTACCATGGACACTCAGTAGCAGCAGTGTGTACTTTCTACAAGATGTACTGCAGAGATTCACCAAAGATTCTAAGACAGCATCTTTTTAAACCCACAACTACTTCCACCTAGAAGGTTAAGGGCAGCAGATATATGGGAACGCTACCACCTTCAAGTTCCCCTCTGAGCCGACAGGAAATGAGAAGCAAGGTGCATTTTTTTTTAATCAAACATTTGAAATCCAAACTCTGAATGCAGTTTTGAAATCTTGAATCTAAACTTCTTCGAAGATGTCTTCAAAAATGTTGTAATCGAGGCTTCATTTTGAGATTGTGATTTTGAGATTTTGAGGCTTCATATGCAGATTGTGTACTCATGTTAATATTTTTAACACTGCAACTGATTCCATCAGATTGGAAGTCGGTGAATATAAAGCTCCTGCTCAGATGAGCAAGAACTTGGAATATTTGACATGGAAGAAAATAGTGGCATCTATTATGAAGGCAATCTTAAGAAAACATTTGAAGTCTAGTATGATGACCAATTTACTTTATCGAACAAAAGGAAATGCAGTTTGATAGACCTATTGGAGGTTTTTGAAGATGTGCCAGACTCTCACATGGAGGGGGGAGCTATTTGATGTATTCCTGGATTCCTAGAAAATGGGTGCACTTTTCAGGGCATTTTCAAGTTGCCAAGCTTTGACTTGGGCAGGACTGGGACTAATGTCCTAGAGGATTTGCTGGTGTTTGGAGAAACTTTAAACTCAATTGGCAGGGAACCTATTGAAGGAGTCAGAAGATGAAGAGTCAAAGACTAAAAAGGCAAGGATTGAGAGAAGTGATAGGAAACAAAATCAACAGTCAACAGTAAACAGGGTCACAGTGAAAAATAATGGGGTTGGGATAAACCATGTTAAAAATACAAGCATCTTGTATTGTGTGAAGCACCCACAAAAGTGGGCTAATTAATTACTCTCTCAAATATTAAGAATATGCTTGAAATTGGGGAGGCATGGCTGGAGGGTGGCCATGGAATGGAAACTTGATTACTCTGGACTAGTCAGTATTGAGGAAGAACAGACAAAATGGAAATGGTGGTAGAATCGCATTGATGGTTCAGGTGAAAATTAACACAATACTGAGGAAGGATATTGGCTGTGTGTAATCTGTATGGACAGAGCTGAGAAAAGGCTCAAAGAATATTAGTGTAGGTTGAATATAGACCTCCAAGCAGTAGGGGGTAATGGCAATGGCATTAAACAGGAGGTTAGAGATGCATGCAATAAAGGAAAATCTGTCTTTATGACTTGTATCAGTGTACAGATTGGGCAAATCAAATACGTAACAATACCATGGAGGAATAAATGGCTCTTTTTTTTTTTCCCAAATGGCAGGCAATGACTGGTGGCATGCTGCAAGGATCAGTGCCAAATGATTTAGATGAGGGAACTAAATGTAATATCTCCAGACTTGCAGATGACGCAGACTTTGATACATTACAGTGTGGAAACAGGACCTTCGGCCCAACAAGTCCACACCGACCCGCCGAAGCGCAACCCACCTATATCACTACATTTACCCCTTACCTAACACTACGGGCAATTTAGCATGGCCAATTCACCTAACCTGCACATCTTTGGACTGTGGGAGGAAACCGGAGCAGCCGGAGGAAACCCACGCAGACACAAGGAGAACGTGCAAATTCCACACAGTCAGTCGCCTCAGGCGGGAATTGAACCCGGGTCTCTGGCGCTGTGAGGCAGCAGTGCAAACCACTGTGCCACCGTGCCGCCCGCTAGGCTGATGATGTGTAATGTCACTTAAATGTGAGGTTATCAAAACTGGTAGCAAGAACAGGAGGACTTGGGTCTGGCTATAAATTGACGGGAATGTTGCAATGAGATCTGTATCCTCGTACACTAGTTGCTTAAAGTAAGCAAGCAGTTGTACTGGGTGGTGAAGAAGGCAAATGGTATGTTGGCTTTCATTGAGGATTTGGGTACAGGAGCAGATATGTATTGCAATTGTACGGGGCTTTGGTGAGACCACAACTGGAATATTGTGTGAAGCGTTGGCCTCCTTTGCTGTGGAAGTAGTACAGCCAAAATCTCCGGGCCTGATTGCTGGCACACCAGAGCTGACTGTTGAGAGGTTGGATTATGTTCAATTCTGTTTCTAAGAATAGGGCATCTCATAGGAATGTGTAAAACTCTGACAGGGCTAGACAGGGTAGATGCCGGAGATGGTCCAGAACCAGAGACCAGAGTGTGAAATTGTGGCTAAACCAATGTTCAGATTAAGAAAGATTTGTTTGCCCAGAGAGTGGTGAGCCTTTTGAATTTCCACAGGAAGCAGTTAAGACCAAAACATTGTATGATTTCAGAAAGGAGTTGGATATGAAGGAGGGAGAGAAATGGGAACAGACGACTACTGAGTTGGATGATTAGCTGTAATCATAAATGGTGGAGCTGAATCAAAGGGCTGAATGACCTACATCTCCTCTCTTCTCTGTTTCTGTAACTTGAAATGCTGCAAGGTCCAGTGCTGTAGCTTCAACACTTTAAAATCAACACTACTGATTTAGATATGTTATTCTCTCAAGATAAATTTTGAGCTGTTACAAGACTGTTTTGGAAAATCAGTTGAGAGGGGAGAGTAAGATGATAGGGTATAATGCAATGATACGTAATGGTATGATTCATTAATCGTAAAAAACAGAATATTTTTAAAAAGGTGTAAAACTAAGCGCTAATACTCATACAAGGAATGCAGAAAGATTACATGCAATTGCAGTGAACAGCTATGGAGGGAAATGGTGTTGGCCTTAATTGAGGGAGTTTAGCATTGGGAATAAAAAAGTCTTGCAGGACATTGGATGAGACTCCATTTGTAAATTGTATGCAATTTCTTTTCTCGGATTTAATAAAGGATATACTTCCATTAGAGTTCACTGAATTGGTCCTTAGCATCAGGAGCTTGTCTGATGGTTAGCTTGATTTACTCAGCCTGTGCTCCATTGATACTTAATTCTGAAGGGCCGTGATAGCGTAGATGCTGAGAGATGATATCTGCTGCTGTTGAGATCTTAAATCATAGGAGCAGAGTTGAAAAGGATTGATCAATTCAAACTGATCAGTTGAGGTGAGACATTATCTCACTGAGCATCATCACACTCTAGAATTCTCTCCCTGAGAGAGTTGTAAATGTTTCATTATAGAGTATATTAAAGGTTGGGGTAAACAATTTACTGATCTCGCAGGGAATTGGGAAATGTTAGGTCAACTTGAAGGCCTTTACCACTGATATTCAATGGTGGAGCAGATGCAGTGGTTCATATGGTGATCTTCCCTGGCTTATTTTTCTGAATAAAATCAAAATGGGCCAAGAAGTGGCAGATGGCAAATGCCAAGTGCTGCATTTTGGAAAGGCAAACTAGAGCAGGACTTTATATGTAATAGTAAGGTCCTGGGGTGTGTTGCTCAACAAAGACCTTGGAGTGCAGGTTCATAGCTCCTTGAAAGTGGAGTCTCTGGTAGGTAGGATTGTGAAGAAGGCATTTATTATGCTTGCCTGTATTGGTCAGTGCCTTGGGTATATGAGTTGGGTGGTCACATTGCAACTGTACAGGACATTGATTAAGCCACTTTCGGAATAGTGTGTGCAATTCTGGTGTCTTTTTCCTATAGGAAGGATATTGTGAAACTTGAAAGAGTTCAGAAAAGATTTAAAAGGATATTGCCAGAATTGGAGGGTTTGAGAGAGGCTGAGTTGGAAGCTGAGGGGTGACCTTAGAGGTTTATTAAAATCACGACGAGCATGGATAGGGCAAGTAGACAAGGTTGTTTTTCCTGGGATGGGGGAGTCCAGAACTAGAGGGCCATAGTTTCAGATGAGAGGGGAAAATAAGAGACCCTAGGGGCAACTTTTTCTCGCAGAGGGTGGTATGTGGATGGACCAGAGGAAGCTGGTATAGTTACAACAATAAAAAGGCATCTGGGTGGGTATATGAACAGGAAGGTTTAGAGGGATATGGGAAAAGTACTCGCAAATGGGACTGATTTATTTACGATATCTGGTCGGCATGGATGAGTTGGACAAAAGGTCTGTTTTTGTGCTGTACATCTCTGACTTTGATTCTTAAAATACTGCGGATGCTGGTGATCTGAAATTGCCGTTCCTATTTCGGGTGAACTCAGCAGTTCTGACAGCATCTGTGGAGAAAGTTAACTTTTCAAGTTGGATATGACTTTGTTGTGTTCTTAAGGTTTGCTTCTTCAATGGTACCTGCTTGGCTGTGAATTTGACGCTTGTCCCTGCCTCCCTCTAATTGCTTAATAAAATGACATAATGATCCCTGTCTAATTTTCAAGCTTTGATTGTAGTGGAGTGTTGCAAGATTCAGTGCTTCAGCCTGAGATGTTTATAGTCTATATTAATGACTTGGATAAAGAGACAAACTAATGTATAAAAGTTTCTTGATGGTACTAAGCTGTGGAAGGGCAGCAAGTAAATGAAGACAGTTGAAGTGGATGGGTTGCAAATGTGAAAATATTCATTGATCAGAAGTCCAAAAAATGTTTTGACTAGTCTAAATTTTATAAAAATATTCGTTCAGAGAGACTTACAAGGAATGCATAAAGTTAACAAACAATTACAGCAAGCAGTTAGGGAGACAATTGACATGTTTTCCTTTATTGAAAGAATTTTGAGTACAGGAGTTAAGCTTTGTTTTATTCTGCTTTCTAGTGCCGTTATTGCATGGTTCATGCTGGCTTTGTGTCAACAGTCCACCTGGTCCCTTTTGTCTGCTCATTCACCCAAACCCTGCAAACTTATTTCACACTCATGTCCACTGAACGTCATTTGAAAATTTTTAGTTGTCTATGTTTCCTGCACCTTAGGTACAGAATTCCACATCTTTGTCATTCTATTGCATTAGAAAATCTTCTCATGGCTCTCTTGTTGCCCAGAAACTGAAATCTGTGTCCCCGAGTCTTGCTGACAATCAAACATGTTAATTCCCTTTAGAATCTTAAATTTCAATAAGATCACCCGCCTTCTCCGAAACCCTAGTGTATATAGGCTCACCCTTTTTGCATAAGACATCCCTATCATCCCAGGAATCCGTTCAGTGAACCTTCTCTGAACCACCTCCAAGTGCAAGTCTTGAATTAAGGATACAAGCAGAGTTGTGTCCTCGAGGTGAGAGCTCTCTGGTGCCTTATACAATTGTAGTAATTGTTGTTATGCTCTATCCCCTTTACAATAAAGACCAGCATTTCATTTGCCTTCTAAATTAATTTGCCTCATTTGTCCTTGTGCATGCAGCACAAGATACATACTGTGCCTCTACTGCATCATTCTGCAGCATCTTTGTATTTGAATAATAATCTGCTTTTCTTGCTGACAAAGTGGACAATCTTACATTTTCCCACATTATATTCAGTATGTGCCAAATGTTTCCCACTGACTTCATTATAGATTCCCTTTGCAGACTCTGATCCCCCTTGTAATTTGCTTTCCAACCTATCTTTGAAGGCAGATTTGCAGATGGCATAACCTATTCAGTCCCTTCACCTAAGTAATTAATGTAGATTGCAAGTAATGTCCCAGCACTGATTGCAACAGCACTCAACTTATTACAGTGTGCCAACTCAAATGATCCATTTCTACTGACTGTGTACTCTGTTAACTATCTAATTCCACCCCCCCACGCTTTCATATCAACCCCAACAGCATGGGCTCTTAGCTTGCATAATAACCTTTTACATGGCAACTTATCAAATGCATATTGCAAATTCAAATTTCTACCTAATTTCCTATTCCATTTCAGCCAACTCTTGTTTTCTTACCTTTGCAATTGCATTTTTTTGCACTGAAGGCTCTATTTCAAATCTCTTTCTCACCCTTCAGCTGTGAACTTGTTAATAACACTGAGGGTGTATTTATTGTGAGGCCAGTAATTCACCTTGCCTCAATACAAATTACAAGGTTTGAAGTAGCCTGTTCATGGTTCCAAATGTATATTTGCAAGAAACTGATTCCTTCAGCCAAGATATTTTTTCTTGGCTACCCTGCGCTGATCTCATTTTGTAGGAGCTGTCCTCCCGTCTTTACAATATGATGTATAGCTGTGGGTATTCAGATGCCAGCCACAGTCACTTTGCTACTATAATGACTATGATATCAATTCAGCACAAGTAGAAAGGTCAATTCAACTATCTTTGAGAATGTTGCATGCATTCAGATTCTCTCAGTTGAGACTCCAATGTAGCAGAAGTGCTTGACATGCTGCTTTCAGTGAATACCATCGTGTCTGCTATTCTGTCCTGCTGTCTCATCTTCAGAAACTTCCAAAGGCAATTCAGGTAAAAGTAGTTAAGCTTCCTATTATAACCTGAGTGTCCAAAGCTGGCATGACTCGAGCAGAGTGAACAAGACTATTGTTTTCTTGACTCTGTTTCAGAGATCGACTTTCTCCTCTTCATTTCCAGATTGCTGTTCAAAGTTTTTCCAAGTCTACACTGATTTGGGTGGTTTTGTCCCTTAATCCATACCACTGTTTTCTACCTCATTGATCACAACAAAATATCTTGGATTGCCGCACCCCCCAGTCTTATCACCATTTATCCAACAGTGGGATGGGTGTGATGCACATGTAGCAAAAGCCATGTGTAGTGCTGTCTGCTGGATTTATCTGAAAAGTAAAATTAAAGATTTATCCACCAATGTGCCTCTTGGGCATCAAAACCAGCAATTTCTCTCGAGTCTCCAGTCTAACAGGTCGCAGTGAAGTAATCACTTTTATATGTTGAAAAGTGCGTAGAGATTAACAATGCAACCTTTTGAGGTATGTTTTACTCCACTGCTCCAGAAGCCATTCGCCCTAGCTTTAATTAACGTGAAGATTGGTTTCATCAAATTAATGAGGTAACCCAAAAACAGTTGCTTTACAGAGTTTACCTCAATGACAAGTAATTCAAGCACAATGTCTAAAATAACAATGGCAGCACTGTTCAGTTAGGAGAAATTGAGGACACAGCTCCCACAGCTACCTAGATTACACCTCCTCCCACCCTGACCCCTGTAAAAACGCCGTCCCATATTCCCAATTCCTTCACCTTCGCCACATCTGCTCCCAGGAGGACCAATTCCAACACCAAACAACCCAGATGGCCTCCTTCAAAGACTGCAATTTCCCCTCAGATGTGGTTTACGATGCCCTCCACCGCATCTCCTCCACTTCCTGCTCCTCTGCCCTTGAACCCCGCCCCTCCAATCGCCACCAGGACAGAACCCCACTGGTCCTCACCTACCACCCCACCAACATCCAGATACATCGTATCATCCTTCGTCATTTCCGCCACCTCCAAACGGACCCCACCACCAAGGATATATTTCCCTCCCCACCCCTATCAGCGTTCCGGGAAGACCACTCCCTCCGCGACTCCCTCGTCAGATCCACACCCCCCACCAACCCAACCTCCACTCCAAGCACCTTCCCCTGCAACTGCAAGAAATGCAAAACTTGCGCCCACACCTCCCCCCTCGCTTCCCTCCAAGGCCCCAAGGGATCCTTCCATATCTGTGAGAAATTCACCTGCACCTCCACACACATCATTTACTGCATCCGCTGCACCCGATGTGGCCTCTAAACAATGGGGAGACAGGCCGCTTACTTGCGGAACGTTTCAGAGAACACCTCTGGGACACCCGTACCAACCAACCCAACCGTCCTGTAGCTAAACACTTTAACTCCCCCTCCCACTCCGCCAAGGACATGCAGGCCCTTGGCCTCCTCCATCGCCAGACCATGGCAACACGACGCCTGGAGGAAGAGCGACTCATCTTCCGCCTAGGAACCCTCCAACCACAAGGGATGAATGCAGATTTCTCCAACTCTCTGATTTCCCCTCCCTCCACCTTTTCTCAGTCCCAACCCTCATACTCAGCACCACCTTCTTGACCTGCAATTTTCTTCCCGACCTCTCCGCTCCCACCTCCTCTCCGGCCTATCATCCTCACCTTAACCTCTTTCCACCTATCATATTCCCAAAGCCCCTTCCTCAAGTCCCTCTTCCCTACCTTTTATCTTAGCCTGCTTGGCACACCCTGCTCATTCCTGAAGAAGGGCTTATGCCCGAAATGTCAATTCTCCTGTTCCTTTGATGCTGCCTGACCTGCTGCGCTTTTCCAGCAACACATTTTTAAGAAATTGAGGACTGCAAATGCTGGAGGTCAGAGTCGAGAGTGTGGTGCTGAAAAAGCACAGCACGTTAGGCAGCATCCAAGAAGCAGGAGAATTGATATTTCGGGCATAAGCCCCTCATCCTGATGGAATGAAAACTGACTGAGCAATTACTGTGTAGGTATGGTTCACAATATATAAAAAGAGAAAATTGCTAATTGCATTGTATAAAGTAGGACTTTTGAAATTTGACACAGATGAGGCAAGAAGTGTTCCATATAATTCATCTTCAGTGAAGCCAAGTGAATAAACAACATTATCCTTCAAGTGTATAAAACCAGTTCAAGTTAGAGTTGGTCGTGCAGATGGTCTGCTGTGTATGCAGCTTATAGCAGTTTGTGGAACATATCATGATGCCAGGTAACAGTCGGTGTATTAACTGCCTGCTACTTGAATCTTTGGCTCAGGGCTATTAAGGTGGAGTCAAAGGTACAGATCTCACAGTGCAACAAAGAAAAGAAAGACCTAGCTACATATTTTGACCAAAGAAGCAATCATACCCTGAGAGTTAGGTTGTAGTTTAGATTTTGGTTTTAAAAAAATAGAGGGGTGGTCAGGAGGTGTGGCTGCAGGTATCTGAACAATGATCATGGTTCAGACGATCAGTAGTAGAATTAGTTTGGGCACAGAAAAATGTGAAGGCAAGTCAGTGCTAAATAGTGTGAGGATCATGAGTTTTGCAGTGGAGGAGTCTTTGAGTATTTCATGTATTGAACCACTTGATATTGGTGTGGAGGAGAACAAAGATTGCAGGAGCTTGAGGGATTTGGCTGAAGCACTGTACAGGAGACCATTCAGATGAGAATAGAAGGGTTGTTGATGGTTTGCTGTGGATGATATTATTGAGATCTAGATATTGTTCTCTGCAGCCTCAACTGAAGATTGAGGACATTTCTTCACTGATGGAATAGGGGTTGTGGGTGTGGAAAACAGAACCTGATTGTTTTCTACCACAACAATGATGCTAGAAAATGTAATGAGGTTCTGCTGAGAGATCTTGAGCTGAAGTCCAGTCGAAGTAGCAGAAACTGAAAGGCTGTTAGTTCAGGCAATAGTCTATTGTGTAATGGTAAATGTCTAATTGCAAGATGGTGTGTGAGGTAGGCAACTATTCTGTTGGAACACAACGCTGATCTGAGTGAGTTGAAGTGTATTCGTGAATTAAGTAACTGGTGCAGGTAGGGGGGGATTGACTGCGGGTAAATTTGTAAGTTAATGAGAGGAGTCGAGCAGTAGAGCAAAGTAGCAATTTATTTAAAATAAACTGTCAGGAAACTCTTGGAAATGGTAGTGGGGAAAATTAGAAACTTGAATGCACAAAACGCTCAGCCAAGTGGATGAATTAGTGGCACAAATGGGTTTGATCTGGTTGTCATTCATGAAGCATGTGGCAGGCACTAAATGTTCCATGAGATGGCAGATGTCTAGAAAAGTCGGATCTGTCGGAAAATGAAATGGGTTAGGTCCTGATAAAAAGCAGTAGATAAATAGTAGTAGAATCACCTTGCAGTAACCAAGGGCTGAAAACTGGTCAGAATATTTAGTAGCCCTTGAGCTGTTGTCATGTTGGACTGAATATAAATAAGGAAGTTGAAGTGGTTTGTAAAACAATAATGTGGAAGTTTACGCCTCAGAAATTGGGCAAATCCACTTATCTTGGATGATAACAGTTGTCTGGAACAGTGTGAATTAGCAACTAAGGAATGTACTTTTCAGATCACTTATGATGGCCTGAAACAGGACTAATTAATCTTGTATGGGAGAATATTTCAGAGAGGTATGATCAAAAACTTTATTAAATTCTCCTGCTGAACATGATTGGTTACATTCAAAATATGAAGGGAAATATTATTTAAGGCAGATGGGAAAATTAAATTGTTGACTGTTAAGTGCTAAGTATTAAAGATGTATATTTAATTCTGAAATGATCAAATACATTTTCTGAAATAAAAAGGCCATTTAATAAGCCATCACGAGATCAAGTGTTACGTAGTAGATGAAAAAACATCATAAAGCATTCCCCAAAAGAGTAGTAAACCTTTTGTACAGTCGATCAAGATTTAGAATAGCATGAAAAAATGCAATGATTTTAGAAACAAATTGTTGGAATGATGTTCACAGCGGTTATTAAAGAAGTAATAGCACATGTGGAAAATCAAACTCAAATCAAGCAGAGGTCAGCATGGTTTCAGGAAAGAGACATCATGTCTACTTTATTTGAGCTTTTCAAGGGAGGCTCAGCTAGACTGGGTAGAAGGGAACCAGTTGATGTCTTGAGTTTGACAAGGTAACCAACAAAAGATTCAGTTCTAAGATAAGAACCCACAGTATTGGAAGTAGTATATTGACATGGATAGTGAATTGGCTAATGGAAAGGAAGGTTCGTTTCCTGGTTGGCAACCTTAACCTTTGGGGATCCACAGGGATCAGTGCTGGGACCACAACTGTTGACAATGTATATTCATGACTTGGAGGAAGGAAGTGTATGTACAGTAGCCAAATTTGTAGACCACGCAGGTGGAAAGGCAAGTTGCAATGGGGATATGGACAATTCACAGAGCAACATTGCACAGTTGGAATGGAAAACAAAAGAACAGTGTTCACATCGTGTAGAAAGCTGTGACAAGGGACTTGTCAGTGCTTAGAGCCATGAAATGATAGAGATGTATAGCACAGAAATAGACCCTTTAGTCCAACTCTTCCATGCTGACCAGGTATCCTAAATTAATGTAGTCCCATTTGCCAGCATTTGACCCATATCCCCCTCAACCCTTCCTGTTCACTTACCCATCCAGATGATTTTTTAATATTGTACTTGTCCCAGCCTCCTCCACTTCCTCTGCCAGCTCATTCCATACACGCACCATCCTCTGCATGAAAGAGTTGCCCCTTAGGACCCTTTTAAATCTTTCCCTTCTCACACTAAATCTATGCCCTCCAGTTCTGGACTTGCCCAGAGAAAAGGCCTTGTCTAATTACCATATCCATGCCCCTCATGATTTTAATAAACCTCTTTTAGGTCATGCTTCCACCTCTGACGCTCCAGGAAGACAGCCCCAGATTATTCAGCCTCTCTCGATAGCTCAAACCCTCCAACCCTGGCAACATCCTTGTCAATCTTTTCTGAACCTTTTCAAGTTTCAAAACGACCAGAATTGCACACAGTATTCCAAAAATGGCCTCACCAATGTCCTATACAACTGCAACATGACCTCCCAACTCCTCTCGTCTGTGCTCTGACCAATAAAGGAAAGCATACTAACCACCCCCTTCACTATCCTATCTTCCTGCAACTCTACTTTCAAGGAACTATGAACGTGCACTCCAAAGCCTTTGTTCAGCAACACTCCCTAGGACCTTACCATTAAGTGTACAAATTCTGCCCTGATTTGCCTTTCCATAATGCAGCCTCACATATATCTAAATTAAATCCATGTACCCATTGATCCATCTGAGCAAGATCCCATTGCACTCTGAGGTAACCTTCTTTGCTGTTCAGTACTTGTACATGAAACACAAAGCTAGCGCACAGGTACAGCAGGTAATCAGGAAGACTATTGGAATGTTGGCCCTGATTTCCAGGAGGTTGGTGTATAAGACTGTGGAAGTTTTCGTGCTACTATACAAGGTGCTGGTGAGGCCACATGTGGCGTACTCTGAGCAGTTTTGGTCCCCTTTATATAAGGAGAGATATTGTTTCTTACAGAATCTACTCTGAACTGTTGCCTAAGATGATCCCTGGTATGGAGGAATTGTCTTAATACCCAAGCTTAAACAGGTTGGCACTCTACTCACTGGAGTTTAGAAGAATAAGAGGTGATCTCATTTAACATATAGGATTCTTAAGGGCTTTGACAGGGTAAATGCTGAGGTAGTTTCCCCTCGGGAGAAATTAGGATCAGAGGACAGTGCTTTGGACAGAAAAGGAGGGACCAATTTAAAGACCAAAATGAGGAATTTCTTCTGCGGACTGAGTCATTGGAATTCCTTTCCCCAAAGAGTGGGACAGAGTCCTTGTGTATGTTTTAAGGCTGAGAGATTCTTGATTAGTGGGGAATCCAGGATTATGGGGAAAAGACAGGAAAGTGACTACAAGGAATATAGCATCAGCCACAAGCCTATGGAATGGCAGAGCAGGTTCAAGCCAAATTGTCTACTCCTGTTCCTATTTCTTAGGATCTTAAAAAGCATTCTTGTGAATGGAAAAGTGAAGAAATTCGTTGAATTAAACTTTGTTCCCTTCAGGGCAGAGATGAGAGAAATCTTCACGGGAAATATGGAAATCAGTAATCATGCTTTGTTTTTATTTTTTTTGTCCAAAAAAATTCCATACAGTATATTCCTGTTTATTTTTTTTTTATTTAACGCCCACACTACCACCTAAGTGTGGTAGTGATGCTTTGTTTTTACACAGCATAGGCCACTTGACATAAATTGTTAGCCACATTCAATAAGAGTTAAACTTGATTTAATAAAACAAAGAATGGACCCTGGACAACTGAAATGAAGCAGAAATTCGGGTCTGGTAAAATCTGTGGTGGGGGAGAGAAAAAGCAGTTCATGTTTCAAGTCCAATAACCCTTTTTTGGGGGGTGGAGGAGGCACAGGGACTGGCAGAATAGAGAGAGGACTGAATCAAATTAATGGAGATGGTGCCCAGAGAGAGAGAAAAAACAGACATGAAGCTAGGAAGGGGATCAATGTCGAATGGGTGCTATAAGCAAGTGTGAATAGTTTCGCATTAAGTTGGCTTGCTCGGGCTGGGAGCAATCCATACAGAACAGGACCTATGGGAGTGGACAATGAATATGGTGGAGAGTGTTTATGTTCAGAAAATGTTAACTCACTGTTGAATCCTGAGGGCTGTAAGGTACCTAGATGGACAATCAGGCATTCTTTCTCCAGGCTTGCATTGAGCTTCGTTGGAACACTGCAGCAGGCCAGAAACACCCATGTTGGCATGGCCACACAGTGTGTGGTGACATGGTAGGCAACTCAAAGTTCAGGGTATTTCTTTCTACGAACAGAGTGGAGGTGATCCAGTGTACATCTCCCCAATGTTGAGGCAACCACATTGAGAGAAGCGAATACAATAGATTCAATTAAGTGAAGTACAGGTACATCACTTTCACCGGGAAGGTATGTCTCGAGCCTTAGCTGTGGTGAGAAAGGATGAGGTAAACCAGCAAGTCTTGTAATTGTATGGGGAGGTCCTCCAATTGGAGGAGGAGTGGATAACCGTGTTCCAGAGGGAACTGTCCCTGTGGAAAGCCGACAAGGGAAGGGGGAGAAATATCTGTCATGGTGGTGGTGACTTTATGACCCTTTGCATGCGGATTCTGTACGGGTAGAAAATGAGGACAAGCGGGATCCTATCATTAAAGAAGTGAAGGTAAGAGATGAAGGTCAAGTATAGGGCATGAGTCAGTCATGACTTGGGGGCCTTATTGATCAAAATGGTGGGGAATGCTTGGTTGAGGGAAGTGGCATCATCAGAACAGATCTGATGGAAAAAGAATGGAGTCCTTGCAGGAAGCAGGGTATAAGATAATTGAGAGTTAATGGGTTTCTAATGAATCGGCAGTCAAGCCCATCCCAAGAAATAGAAACCGACATGGGAAGGGCAGAGTCAAATGGGCCGTGAAGGTGACAGCAGAGTGGAAATTGGAAGCAAAATAGATAAAGTCTTCCATTTTCCTGTCGAGAGGGAAGGAGACAGTTGTGGGGAGTGACCAGAGTAGGATTGCAGCAAGGGAGTTTTGACTAACCACCTCTTGGTGGGGGAGTCCAGAACTAAAGGGCATAAGTCTAAGGTGAGTGAGTGAAGATATAAAAGGCACCTTGGAAAACTATTTCATGCAGAGGATGGTGCATGTATGGAATGAACTGTTAGAGAGAGTGGCAGAGGTTGGTACAATTGCAACATTTAAGAGGGATCTGGATGGGTATGTGAATAGGAAAGGGTTACAGGGATATGGGCCAAATGCTTGCAAATGGAACGAGATTAATTTTGGGTATCTGGTCAGCATAGCTGAATTGGACCAAAGGTATGTTTCCGTGTTGTAGAATTCTGACTCTATGACTCTTTAAAAACTTGGTGAAATTATAACCAGCAAAACTGCTGAGTTGACTGATGGAGCTGAAAACTGACAAGTTCCTGTGTTCTGATTACTTGATTTTGAGGTTTTAAGAGGTTAATAATTAAGTTGCAGGTGTATTGGTGTTAACTTGCAAAAGTTTGCTCGATGCTGGCAAAGTTTCTTCAGTCGGGAAAGAAGCTATTCGAGGGATGGAGGCAGGAAAGTGTCAGCTCGTTAACAATATCTGTCATGGAGAAGTGTTTGAATCATTCATTTGAGGTTACAGCTGCACACACAGAAAAACATAAGACAGTCAGCAAGAGTCAGCATGATTTTGTGAATGGGAATACACATTTATCCAACTTTGGAAGAGTAGCTTATGCTGTGGCTAAAGGGGAGCCTGTTGATATACTGTACTTGGATTTCTCGAAGGTGTTTGACAAGCCCACCACATAAATGATTATTGTCTAGGAAGAGCTCATGGTGTATGAAGTGAAATACTGGCATTGCTGTAAGATTGACTGGCTGGTAGAACATTTGCACAAATGGATCTTTTTCTGTTTAGGGAGTATGTAACAAGCGGATTTCTACAGGGTACTGTGCTGGATCCTCAACCTTTGATCATTTATAACAATTACTTTAAGCTGTGCAAAGACATAGTTGCCTATGTTGCAAATGACATGATGACAGGTAGGGAAATATGTGACAATGACATAACAAGGTTACAGACTGGGGTAGACAAATTTATTTGGTACAAAAACTGGAAGGCGTCTTTTATTAAACAAAGATGAGACAAATAAATTAAGCCAAGTAATGTGGCTTCTGGAAATCTGAAACCAAACTTGCTGGAGAAACTCCGGTCTGATAGTGTCTGTGGATGCAAAGCAAGGTTAATGTTTTTGGTTCAGTGATCCTTCTTCAGATGTAAATATTGTTCAGAAAAACTCATGGGGCCATTACACATGAATCTCTGTTAAACTGCAAGTGCAGTGAGCAGTTAGGAAGACCCAACTTTCAGACAGACTGTGGTGAAATTGTTGCTGGAGTAGTATACAGGGTCTGTTCTCCTGACTAGGTATGCTTGCATTTTGAGGGGGTGCAGTGAAAATTTAGGTTGATGCGAAGAATGTGAAGAGTGAGACACACAAAAGGGCTCATATTCCCAAGTTAAGAAAGATGTGATCGCAGTGAAATATTTTTAAAAAGTACTTCTCCTGCCAAGCCCTCAGAGACTCTGCGGGTAAGAGGTGAGCTGTTTTGAATTGAGATAACAAATTTGTTACTTGTGGCCTGTTTCTTTTGACTTCTTGACCGTCAAAAACTAAAAGTGCTTCGTCTGTGAATATGTTCATGACTGAGTCCCAGAAATAGATCGAGAATGAAGTAATACAAGGTAAGTCAAGAAAGTGGAGTTGACGTAGAAGTACAGCTCTGACTTTTGAAGAGTGCAACCAGCATCTATATTTTTTAAGTGAAGCAACTGAGTCATGGCAAGAGACAGAACATTTAATTTTGGGATTCTTTGCTTGTGCTTTGGGATTTTCTGTCTGTTACTAGGATACAGTTTTATTTCCATACCCCTAAATATTTTTCATAGGTGATCACTAGAGTGGTTAAGTGTTTGACCTTTCCTTAATGTGTCAGCAGCTTTGTTTCCTTTTATGGTTTGCTTTTTTCATTGCACATATCTCTGTTTGAACATCGCTCATTTCAGCGTCCAAGAGTCATAAGGGTACAACGGAAGAATTGGATGGTGACTGCTGGTTACAGATTAAGGGTTTGACTCAATGTACAGTTTACGCAATATTTGTTAATATATTCATGATCAAATGAGATGCATATCCATGAGCGGTAACTTGGATTCTTGTTGCTGAGCTATTTTCTGATCACCTCAGATGTAATTGAATCGTGTTAAAGCAAAATAGTGCAGACAGTTGAAATCAGAGATGGAGCACCAGGGCATCTAATGAAAGGGAGTTATAATGGACTCAAAACGTTAACTCTGCTTCTCTAACCACTGATGCTCCTAGACCTTCTACGTTTGTCCAGCACTTTGTGCTCTAATGGTACTGAGATACATTATCTCCTACCGTGTCACTTTATTTTGATCTAATGTTTTGTGGAAGAGTAGCGAAGTGACCAGGGTATGTGAGGGAGGCATATACCGAATGCAGACTATTTGGTCGTCTGTGGGGTAAGGCCACTGGCTGTACAGAGCTGTGCTTAGGATGCTGGGAATGAAGGCAAGAACAGAGTAATACCTGTTAAAATCTTGTCATCATTGTTACGTGCCTAACCTTGGTTCTTAATCAATATGTCCAACTTGGCATGTTGCTATGCCGTATGTTAATGTGCTAGCAGTCAAGAGGTCTGGTAAAGGAGAACACCATTGCAGATTAGTTGACTCATCAACGTGGAAAATGACTGCTGTGGGCAGGAATAGATTGCTTCAGTTTGTGTGCCTTTTTAATTTAAAATTATGGTCAAATTTCTTTTAGCAACTGAATCAGAGATGGTTAATGTCAAACCTCTTAAGAGCATGAAATATAATTTCTAATTTACTGTTTTGCCCCCTCGAAATTGTGCACACCTGCTCTCCCGCTTCCAAGTTGCTTTGCCATTATCTTCTGGGAAGCATATCCTATCAAAAGCTCACAAACAGGTTTTGCAAAAATACATAGAATTGGTGGGGGTGGGGTAATAAAGACAGTGCTTATAAGCTGCATCCCCAACTCTATTAACTCCATAATTCTCCAGATCTGATCTCATTCAAACAATCACTGGCATGATCTTAAATCAGATTGAGCTTCAGTTCTGCATCTCAAGGTTGAAAATCTGAGTAATTGAATTTGAAACATACTCCTGTTTGCCCTGGGAGCTTTCACCTTGCATTCAAAATGGGTTGTTGCTAAACTGGATGATTTTATCTTGCACAACTATTTACTTGCTTGCAAGCAGATTTAAAAACCATCTGTCATATTAACTGCAAATCCAAAGTCTCCATGCAAATTGTCCAGTTTTTTGCCTGTTATCTCCTTATTGTGATTTGTTATGTGCAAATGTAACAGCAATGCCATCCTATCATTGAAAAATATTCTAAATTCCTCGTCTGACACAACTGAGTGCTAAGAGCTCCACTGGCTACTTTCCTCAAAATGCAGCATTTTCCATTTATGACACTTCCTGTTTGCTGTTACCAAGCTATTTCTCCATCTGTTCAATTATTCTATCGGATTTAAACTTGAATTTGAGCTCCCACAAAAAGTTTTGGTCAACACCTTTTTGAAAATTGAACTAACTTTAATAAAACACTCGACCCAGGCCAGACATTAGTGGCAGGAGGAGGAATTGTTAATGTTTTATTTTGATCACTTTTAATCAGATATTGGAGATGAGCATTTAAGCAAGTGCTGAGCCAGTGAAAACGTGGAGACTATGGAATGATGGAGGGTAAGTGTTATAGATGACCAAATGAGTGAGGATGCAAGTAGTAAGATAGTTATAATGGAACTATTTTAGAAACCGGCTGTTCAGAGTATGAATGCTTCCAAGCAAAGGAGCAGTGGGTCATAAGACTTCGGAACAGGAGCCATGATTACAGCTGATCTGATCATCTTCAACTCCACTTTCCTGTCTTTTCCCATTAATCCATGATTCTCTTCATAATTTCAAAAACTGTCTATTTGTTTTGAATAGACTTACCAACTTAACCTCCACAATCCACGATGGTGAAGAATTCCATTTGTGCACAACCTTCTGAGAGAAGAAATTTTTTCTAATCTCTTTACTGTGATTAGAATTTCCTATGAATCCTTTCACGTGTCATGTGGTCTGAGATACACTTATAAGGGGAAATGGATTCTCAGTATGTGTTTAGTCAAAAATACTGAAATTTGAGAGTTCAGGGCCATGGAAGCTGTAGGTATGTTTCAGGTAGTGAAATGATTGAAATGTCTGAGAAAGGTCGCACTTAGCAATGAACAGTGTGGAGTGTAGTTTGTATTTTTTTTTATTTCCTTAAAGGTTTCAGGTTGTACCCCATGTTTTTCACTGATATTATGAGGTAATTTTCTGATTTTTCTTTTTTAAAGCCATGTCTGTGGCTCCCCTAATTTCTTTCTTGCGTCCCACAGGAGCATTAATTTGCAGCTCCCGTTCTGTCATTTTTTACTGTTTTACTTTCTCAACCCTAGGCTAGGCTGGTGTCTTGATGCGATTCTTGTACCCTGTCCATTTGGCCTAATTTCTATGATCTTGTATCAGTATTATTCGGAATAGCTGAATGATCAGAGCTAAAGGCTGTTGAACAACTTGACAACAAGTCCTCATTTATTAAGGTGCCCTTGGTTTTTAAACTGATAATAGTTGGTATGATGCCTTTCCTAGATTATTTGGGAGTTAGAAGATTCTCCAGGTAAGAAACTTGAATGTATTGAGGGGAGAGATGTCGAACCTTTGTGATTCATTATCTGTTTTGATTAGACAAGACTGTGATTGAAGTAAGTGGAGACCATGCTCCCATCTTGAAATTCTTATTATGCAAGTTGGATTCTCCGTATTCAACTGGTCAGATTCTCTGACTCTCTGTAGGACTGCAACTTATCTTTGTCCTGCAGATCTACTTGACCTTTGCACCACGTAAAGTCAAGTCCTTTTGCTTAATAATTCAAATAGATTTTGGTTGGCACTTGGATACTTCAGCCAATTGACTAAATGGTAACGAAGCTGTTCGCTTGCCTGCTGTGTGGCCTGCCAGTTTCTTTACTGTGATTAGTTGTAGTTGTAGTAATGTTGTATGCTTCAGTCCTGCTTTCAGTTTGGTGTATTTATAAAGCTGTGAGAACACTAACGCTGAAGGGAGTGAAAAACCAGTGAAGTGAGTTGGTTACAAGTTTTCAGTTTGAATAAAATGCCTTTTGAGATTCTCTTTGCCAGAGAGGATTGAAAGCAGATTTTATTTTGTTTTTAAAAGGCATCTAACTTGAAATACTTGGGTGTACTCCACAACGAAGAAAATTTGCTCTGAAGGTTCATAATCAGTTAGGAAGGCATTTGGCTCATGAGCCTTTATTGTATAGAAATAATAGTACAGGAGTATGGCAATTGTCTCAGGCTTTGCAGCTGCACCTAGAATATTGTGTGCAGTATTTGTCTCCATGTCTATGGGAAGATGTACTTGTACTGGAGACATAATAGGGATGTTTTGCTCGATTTGATCTTGTAATGATAGGCTCACTAATTTGTCCCTGGACTGCGTTTGGAATAATGAGAGGTGATCTGAGGGGCTTGCATAAAATGAGTGCTGAGACTGCTTTCCCCTGGTCAGTAAATATGGAGGTACGGTCTCAAGAGGTTGAAATCGTGCATCTTTTCGCTCCAATGTTTTGTAAATTTTGGGATTATTGACCTGAGAAAGTTGTGTCCATCGTTGAATATTGAAATCTGAAAATGATTGATCTTGGTGTCTGAGATAAATTGACAGTGGAATAAATGAAGTTGTGATTCACGGCCTGCCATAATTTTATTGAATAGCAGAGCAGGCATTATGCTATTTTGCATGTTCTTATTACTGCACAACATGTGACTGAGGACATGGCTGGGGCTGTTGAAATACAACATGAACACAATGTGAAAGGCACTGGGGTTATTCACCCATGTTTAAGTTGACCAGTTTTGCTTAACCACCTGTGTTATTTCAAGGTAGCTAAAATTAGAGGCCCAACTGAATGCAGAAAAGTGCTTTCTTTCCAAAGGTATCTCATTTCAGGGTTCAGGCTTTGTTTTCCCAAGTATACATTGAAAAGTAGCTCAAGACTTGACTGGGAATATCCAGCTATAGTTTCTCTTGGCTGAGAGCTGACGTTAAACAGCCTCGATGTCTGTGCGGATGGTGGAATGTTTGCAGGCTCTCTGTCCTCTCTTGCCTCCTTTCCCTTTTTTTCAATAAACAGCATTCAATTATTCCATTATATTTTCACTTGGGTTGAGTGACACTAGGGAGACTTAATTCAAAGTTATACAGAAATATTTCTCTGAAATCTGAATTTCCTCCATTGTGTGTTGAATTATCTAAAATATCTAGGCTACTTTGTTGTTTCTCAAGATATACTGAAGCCATGTATGGAACAAAATGTGTTGACCTGGTGGAAGTTTCAGAACAAGCCCAGGTGGTGTTGGAGGGGAACTCCCATGTGGTACCTTCCTCAAACAACAACAAGACTATCTGTGTGGTCTCTGGAGTTTTGTATTTAATTTGGTCATTGCAGTTGTCATACTTTGCCTGTATGTTGATGTATACGCACATTGTGAAATTGTAACAATCTTGCCAGACTTAAGAACTTCAAAAAAGTAGCGATTTCTAATGGTAATTCCCGTTTAACCAGAGAACTGCAGTCTGTGGTTCAGTACTGAGTCTGTTCCATGCACAGCCATCCTGATTTTTTTTTTAAACCGGCTTTAGGGGGAACACTTGACCTTATTTTAAAGGTGCTGTTTAAATGGACAATTTTGAAAACTATCCTTGTAGTTGAGCATAATACATACATCCTGTTGCCAACTGCAAACGCCTCTGAACGTTTAATTCCTGCAGTATGTTTTCCGTGGTTAGAAATCATTCTGTTCCAATCTTGAGCTCACTGTGAAGTATGAATAACTCCAAGGTTCCACAAGGTGTCAACCATCTGCTCAAGGCAGTCAATGCGACACATAAGTAGCAGCTCGCCCCCTCAGCCCTTGCCAGATGCACTGCCTGGTATCTTGCTGAGTTATACAGAAACAGGTTCAGTTACGAGTCTGAGTCATGTTGGCTAATCTTGACCAGCAAAGCAGATATTTAAAACAATTGCTCTCCCTGTCCTTTAAGCAGAGATTTTTTTTAAAAATCTGCTCTCATTTCCATTCCTCTTTCTGTTCATTGACTGACTGAAACTGCAAAGTGGTTCTGTAGCGGTAGAGTAATTAGCTATGAAACTTCCATAGGCAAACAACCTGTCCACACTTGATGTGGACTGGGTTTGATTCATAGCAATTTGGGTTTTTTGGCATCTGAGAGATTCTCCAGAGGCATGAGTCAGCATTTCTCAACAAAGGTAGAAGAAATACATGCAGAGTGGAACCTGGACAGGCAAAGGATGTTGGGGAAAAAGTAGCCTCCCGATCAGTAAAGATGGGGGGAAAGGCAGGTGCCACTGTTGTGTAACATTTCACCTGAAAATACTGTCTTCCCTCTTAAACTTACCACATAATCTCCTATTTCTTACTTCTGTTATTGCCATTTCCAGGAGTTTTCAAACTCTATTCTCTTTCATCTTCCAGCAGCCACAACTCCTTATTCAAAATCTTAACCACACTTAATGTCACTCACCTAGCATCCTGTCCTTACTGATCATCATGGCACCTACTTCCCCCAAAACACTTCAAAATAATTTGCCTCCCCTCTGCATGTTCCATCAACTAAATATCACATTGCATCCCCTCTGCGTGTTCCACCAACTAAATATCACATTATTCTTCGTTATTCCAAACTCACTTAGCTGCACCATTGATAGCTGACTTTGTCTCAGCTGAAGTTTCTCAGAATTCCTTAATTTCTTTATTTCTGATATAAGACACTGCCCTCTCACTTCCCCCACCCCCACCCATCAATTTTGAAGTGCCTTAAGTTGTTTTTTGCATAAAATCTTCATAAACTTAAGTTTTTAATCTGTTGAAGTATCTCTGCTCATACACCTGATTTTGCTACTTGAATCCAAAGTCTTCAAATCTGAAGCAAAGCATAGCAGACAAGCATTTGTGAAATTGCTGTTTAAAGCCTGTTTGTGCAAGTGAGGAGCAACTTTGACTTCTGCCAGCTGTGCAAACCGACCTTGTGTTTCAAATATTTGTTTCCCTTCAACACCCCACTATCAATATATTGGGGGTTACCATTGACCAGAAATTCAGCTGGACTCCCCACATGAGCACAGTGGCTATAAGAGAAGGTCAGAGGCTAGTGAGTAACTCACCACCTGATCTCCATCATGCATGTCAGGCATGTGATGAAATGCTCCCCACTTGCGTGGATGAGTACAACTCCAACAAAACTCAAGAAGCTTAACACCGTTTAGGGCAAAGCAGCCTCCTTGATTGGTGCCACATACACTAACATTCACTTTGTCCACCACCATCACTCAGCAGCAGCATTGTGTTTTATTGACAAGATGCACCGCAGAAATTCACCAAAGATCCCTTAGACAGCACCTTCCAAACTCATGACCACTTCCATCTAGAAGGACAAGGGCAACAGATACATGGAAATACCACCACCTTCTCTTTTCCCTCCAAGCCGCTCACCATCCTGATTTGGGAATATGTTACCATTCCTTCACTGTCACCAAGTCAAAATTCTGGAATTTCCTCCATGCGGGCATTGTGGGTTAACCCACAGCAGCTGGACTGCAATGGTTCAAGAAGGCAGCTCATCGCCACCTTCTCAAATGCAACTAGGGGTGGGCAATAAATACCGACCCGACAGTAATGACCACATCGTACAAATGAAAAAAAAATTATCACTGAGTAGGCAGAATTGGCAACCAATGACAAGCTACGATGAATTCTGATTCCACTGTCTGCAGTGTTCGGAGTGATAAATAGCAGTGCCAGTATTTCTATTCTGATGAGCAGTATAACAGTGTTGCATACTTGCAATATAAAAATAATTGTTTGGTGGTACAGAGCTTGTGTAGAGAGAGAGAGAGAGAGAGAGGCTGTCAAAGCTTTTGCCTTGCACACATCAGGACAGCCGCACTGCCAGATTTTCAAATAGAGCAATACTTTATGCTACATGAGGCAAAGGTGCTGTTTTGTTGGCAAGTTAACTCTAATTGAGGTGTTGCCAAGAAGAATGCATCAGGCGTTCCTTTGTTTGATTCAAAAGAGATGCAGTGCCTGGACATTTCCTATTTTCCTGCAAAGGATCGGTCTCTGGGTAAGGGAGGAACTATAAGTGAGCCACATTGCATGCCTGACTGATCTTAAAGTGTTTGTTCATGTAATTCTACCTATTGTGAAAAGCTGCATATACCAGTCTTTGGAATGTGTGGCCTGAGCTTGTCCAGAATTGACCTTTATTCTTCCTGAATTAAATAGGGATGTGGTGGACAATTGCTCCCTGGTGCATTCTACCAGTCGGATTGTATCCATTACAGCTCAACTTGCATCTGAAGTAACTTTAGTTTCTGTATACAAATGTGAGCATGTGCGGGCACTTATTTTAAAAGCCTATCAACTGGCCTATAGCACATCAGTTTTTCTGAGAGCTCCTCAAGCAGGTTTGTAAATGTCGGACGGAGCATTTTTCAAGCTTAAAACCATTGAAAACCTGTTCAGTTCAACATTCCTATCTTTGATGTTTTGTTCGATTTGACAAGTATTGAATAAAGCACACTTGATCAAAACATCATCTGCATTTTCAGAAATAAATTGTGTTCTCTGATTTCAGTTATTTATTGCGACTATTATTCAGATAAGAAAAATACTTTTGGTTGTTGTAGCCAAGCAGTCTTAAGTAGTTAGCTCGCAAGCAAATCATGATCGGAACCAGCAGTTTATAGTGACGTCTGTTTTATGGCACCTGCAGGAATTGAATTTGACCTTTCTGAAGCCTCTGTGCTGTTGGCTTTGATCAAAAGCTCCCCTCTTTTCTATTGATGTTTTTCAATAAAATAAGCTAGTTAGAAAGCAAGGCTTGAAAAGCTGCTAAGGCTAAGAGTGGCTGCATATTTATTGAGATAAATGTGCATATATTGACTTCCTGATGGAAGGGAAGGATCACAATATGAAGGCAATGGTAATAGAAGGGTCAGTATGCCATGCTGTGAAGGAAATGGTGGTATTATTTATGGGATATGTTTACTCATTTTGATTCAGTTGTTAATTTCCCACTAGACTATGAAGAACAGCACCAGCTGACCCATACTAACCTTCCAAGTGGCCACTTTGGTCATGATCTGAGGGAGGCTGTTTCTGAAGTGGATGAGCTGTAGATATTTCTAATGAATCTATGCAAACATCTGTAGTAGGTGATATTTGAACTTGGGCCTCCTGGCCTGGAGGTAGGGATACTGCTACTGCACAACAAAAGCCCCATGTGGATTAGCTGTACAAAGAATGAAATTATCTGCAGCTGTTAATTTGAGGTAACTGAATTGGCACGAGTTTGAAATAGTACAGATGTGGTGTTGAGAATCTCCTCCCAATGTGTGCATCATTTGAACAGATTTAAAATTTGATTGTTTTGTAGGACTTCCACAGCTCTGCCTCCGTTTGCCTCTGAGAGGCAGACAGAAAGGAGTGACTGAAGACAATGTCATTATGGACAGGACTTTCTGTTCAGTGTCAGACCTTGTGGTAAAGGGTTATCTTTGATCGCTTGCTCTGAATTTCTTTTCTTCTTTATTTCCTCTTCAAACAAGCAGAAATAATTGGATGAAGCTGTGATTTACTTCGAGCACAGTGACGTTGCAATGTTAACAGACTGAATGTTGGGCTTGCGTTTTTAATTGATTTGAATGAATCTTGTACAAAATGCACATTAAAACTTGCAGAGCCAAAGTTTATACAGGAAACCACTTGACTTTCTAATTGCCTTGTAAATGTTTTCTTTGCATTTGCTTTTGGCTTTGTAATGTCAATGGCCTGCAGATATGTTGATTTAAGTAAACAAAGGCTTAGAATTCAGGAAGGTTTCTTAATAGGTAGGATTGCAACCACATGGAGTTTGCAAGTGAAAATGCACACTGGGCCAGAGTAGCTTACACGTACCCATGACCAGAAGCACAGCACAGAAGATTTGTGTGCGCTGCAATGGATGGGGTAGAGATAGGGACTAGGGATTATGCGTCAACCTGTGGAGACTGAATGCACAGAATATCGTGAGCCCAATGAAATGGAGACTTGATCAACAAGTGATCTCTGCCGCAAGACTGAAACAGTGAGCAGGGCAGTGGCACAAATGAGAATCCTAGCAGTAACAATGGAAATGCCACCTTTTAATGTGTGCAAACCAAAGGTAGACAGGGTTGCTGAATGCAGACTAGTGAGTACAAGGCCCCTCAAGTGGCATGGAGTCAAGACCAGTAAAAATCCAAAAGTAATCTGGCAATGCCCAGTTAATTTTTGTTTTTCCTTTTATTTTATTTTATTTTTTTCAGACAGCGGCAGTAATGTGGCAAGTTTAAATGTGAAAGAGTGGCAGGATGGTCTACGGGCACTGTTACCAAATATTAACATCAATTTTGGGGGACTACCAAATGCTGCTTCCTGCTCTTCAGTGAACCATGCAGCACCAACCTCATCCAACAGCAGCAGCCTGAACTGGGAGAGTGGGAGTGGCTGGATGGACCCAGCAATTATAACAGGTGAGGCCAACAGATCATCTCCATTCAGCTCACTCCTTTTACCCATGTATGGACCCAGTCTGGATCCAACTGTTCAAACTTGAACTACAGCCAAGCATAAAGAAACCATACTAATGGGCAGAACAGTCACAGATTTTGAATATCAGTTTTGAAATTGGAATCTGTGTCCATCGTTTTTGGGTGTTGCTGGGATCAGCTGAGTAATGCTGTAGCAAGTGGAGCTTCTTTTCGTGTTACCTCATCCATAGTCATCTTTGTGATTCCTGGTGTTAGAAAGTATCTAGTCAGTGAACCAGGTTAAAGCCAGTCCTGACCGAATCCCCATGTCAATGGAGTGTTTAGGGTTATTTTGACTCAGCAATTGGTAGTGCATGACTCATTAAATCTGCTTTGTGAAGTATTCTACAAGAGATTTAAGGACTTTTCTCTTACAAACTTCCTGCTGTGCCAGGAGAGGATATCTGCTGATGTGAAAGGCCTGCTGGGTTCAGGTCTGCCATTTATTGGAATAGTTTTAGCTTCAGTTGGATGTGCTTAATCAATATTCTGTGAAATGCTCTTAACATTTTTCCTTATACTCCATTGCTTCCTATGTTTTAAATAACTTTCCACTTGGTCAGAGACTGGAACTGCATTGAGAATGGGACTAAAACTGAACTAAAGTCATCTTCAGAAATTCTGTAATAGCCATCCTGTACAAATGAAGGAAACTTGCTAAGCTGTCTAAAACGTAACCGTCCAGAAATTGTCTTAAGTTTGGTCAAATTTGGTTAAGAAGCATTACTGCCCTTCACAGAAAGCAACTTCTTTATCTCAGGTATGGAGGCTAAACCTTAGTGAAAGACGTGCACCCAGTAAACTTGTGACATTGGCCATGGCTCTTGCTAGCTCTGATCAGCGATTTATTGAATTATTGTTTCACATTGCACACTGGAACCTTGATCGCATCCTAGGCTGACTCACTGTATCATACTGAGGAAGTGCGACACCGTTCTGTACCACCAGCACACTGTTTGCCCTTTCAAGTGGATAGATTGTGTGGTTTCAAAGTTCTTCCAGTATGCTCAACTGTATTTGGCTCTCCAATCTCATTAAAATTATAACCATAACATTGTTTCCTTACTATCTGTGGGACTTTGTAGACAGATTGGTTGCTGGATTTCTACAGTGCCAAGTTGACCATTCTTGTGAAGTCCTTTTGGACATAGTGTGAGGTGCTAATTTTCTGAAAACTCGTTTGTACTTAAATGGCTCTGTTTAACATGCATTGTGTCGTAGTCTTGTTTACATAAGCTGCCCCATTCTCTGACCTTGAGGCCTGAAAAAGTTCCAATTAGGCATGGCAAGACATTTTTCCCAACATTAAAGATTGCCATGTGATCCATCTGCAGCTGCTCTGTAGTTATGCTCCTGACATACAACAGTGTTGAAGAGTTGTCCTTTACTTTCAGAATCCTTAAATGGGAGGTGTAAGAAAATACTGTAAAATATTCTAATTAATATTGCAAGACCTTTCCTCCAATGATTACTGGGAAGATATTTGCGAGTAATTCAAATTTGAGGCTTTAGATTTGCAACCTTAGTTCTGTGTCTGCAGTATAGCCAGACAAAAGGCAATATCAACATGCAAACTGCATCTTGGCTGTAAGTGTAGGAATGCAGCATAGCCTGAACTATTTTATTTGTAGCAGGATGTCTGTGTATTTCCATTGAACACATTGACATTTTTAGTTTCTTAGCGCTCCACCCAGTGATTCTATTGGTCTCCCAGTCTTTTAGCGATTGATTCACCCAGCTGGGTATTGCTTAGTTTCAGTCTGCGATCTGCAGCACAGCCGAACAGGTAACCATTTGGCCAAGCTGATCAGCTGATTTCTCGGAAGCTCTGTTCGAAAGTGGTCAACTTTGGAAGTGTGACTTTGTCTCCCTCCTTTGCAGGATGAGTGGCTGTGTTGCTTTTGATGATTTTCTATCTCCTTGTTTTGTGGTTTATCTGTTATGCATTGTTTAATCATTAATTCTGTATAAATTTGGTGTTACAATGATAGCAATGTAGCCATATTTGAGTAATGCTGGAAATACTCAACATGTCAGGCAACATATCTGAAGAGAAGTTGAGTTAATATTTCTGATTAGTTATCATGGTCATTTTGAATCAGTTCTGAAAATAGAGCCTTTTAAAGATAACTAACTGCACACTTGTCTGAATGCTTTTTAGACTGGATCCCTTTGGATCCTGAGGATTGCCGGAAATTCTTTGTCAGAAAGAAGCTGTGGCTTTGCTACAGTCATCCTCAAAATAACTGACTCAACATTGGCATTGCCACGGTGACATTGTTTTAACCACTGCACTAATTATAATCGAAAATGTTTTGCCATTGTAGACCAGGCAGATTGCAGGAATACAGTCAAAAAGCATGGCGCTGAAAAAACATAGCAAGTCAGGCAGCATCCGAGGAACAGGAGAGTTAATGTTTCCGGCATCGGGGAAGGCTTATCCCTGAACCGTCGACTCTCCTGCTCCTTGGATGCTGCCTCACCTGTGCTTTTCCAGCACCAAACCTTTTGACTCTGATCTCCAGCATCCACAGTCCTCACTTTTTCTAGGTTACAGTGTAGCCCTGCTCAACATAGTTTTAATATCCTTCGTTCCTTTTATTTTGCATCATTGTTTTAGTTTTAACATAATTTGTGCATTACCTGTATCTGTCACCACCTTTCATCAGCATCCAGTCCTGTTCTACCTGGGTGCCAAACGTGGGTGTGGGCAAGGTGTGTTAGCTTCCTTTTGGACTTGCTTCCTGACCTCCTCCTTCCAGCTTGCTTCTCCCTATCAGACAACATTCTCCTATCTGGGCCTCATTCTCTTACCTTCCAGCATCTGCAGTTCTAAGGTTCTAGGATTTTTTTCATTTTTAGTCTTTAGGTATAGTTTTCCCTTTTAATGTAGGCTCTGTCCCTGAGTGCTTGCTTCCTTCCAGAAGTTAACTGGAAGTCCTGAGATCCATCTTAGCTGTACTAGATGGAGCCTGGGCAACCTGACATTACTGGAATTTAATTTATTTTAATTTTATGTCTTTTTTACCTTGCTGATTATTTCCATTCACCAATATGGGCATGTACAAATTTTTACAAACAGGTGGTGATTTATTTCAGCTTAGCGGGTTCGGGTATGCATTTTCTTTTCCTCTAATGGTTGTTCGACAGAACTTAACCCTAGCGGTAACATTGATTCCTGTGGGAATTGGAGCTTCACTTAAATTTTTTCCACTTAGTCGCATCTTTGAACCCCGACTTCAAGTGACAATATCCTGTCGATAATACGCCACCTACCCCAATTCAGTACAAAACCTTTTTTATTGAAATTGAGAACTCTGTAGCTGATGAGGTGCCAGTATTTTCTAGTTTTCTTCTTTTATCCAGCCGTTGAGAACCTTCTGCATTCACCAGTTGTCACAGTGACTCTTAATTCATAACATCAGTCTTGCCAGAACCATCCATTTGCATTACTCTCCAAGACCAGCTTCACTGTCCCACCACGACTGCTCCCCACACACCTTATTGCCTGGCTCTCCATCCACACTGGCCCACTCTGTGGTTGGATGAACATGTTCTTTTGGAGCTGTTGGCTGATCTGACAGTGTTCTGATTAATTAAACCCATCACAATAGCTGCTATCCATCTGTGTTGGTTATGGTTCCATGATGTTTGGAACTGTTACCTGCTTCTCATCATTTTGTTAAATAATAAAATAACCGAGAGTCAAGCCCACATAGCAATGAAGAACACTTGCCCTCTGCTACTCGTCTTAGTTTATCAACAGCTGTGCAGAAGATTCACATTCACATGCATAGGTCATGCAAATGAGTATTGAAATCATTGCACTGTCAACAATGTTCCACTCATTATTATTTTGTAATCTCATCCCCAAATAGCTGAACTGAATAGCAGCTAAAATATTGAACAGTAACTTCCCAAATTTATATGGTAATTTATTCTGATCCGCTTTGTTGAGTTTTCTGTGGGTTCTTTGGTTATTGATTATATGGCAGAGTCAGCAAACTAACTGGTTTGTCTTTGAGTTCTGTGTTGAGTTAATTTCACTAAGATTGGGTAGTGTACTGGACATGAACTAGAGTTTGAGAAGGAGACAATGAGCCAGTATGTGAGTCAAAAATAATCCCCTGCAGTGAAGCATACCCAGGAAGAGCACAGTTGAGACAAAATTGGACCTGGTTGTTAAGCCCATCCAGTGAAATAGCCTTCTCACATTCAGAAATCAACAGAATCACTTTGAAAAGGAAATTAGATATGAACTGGAGGATTTTTGATGCTTTTTACAAAGAGAATGGACATGGAGTTTTTCTGGTTTACTCTTTGAAAAAGCCAGCGCAAGCTGGATGGGCCAAATAACCACCTTCAGTGTCGTAAGTTTCTGTGAACAGCAGGCAACTTCTCAAAGTTGTGGAGAGAAATCTGTGGAAATAGAATTCAAGAAACGGTGGCAATATATCCCATTAAAAGTTTGTCAAAGTTTCAGGTGAACAAGTGAAATGAGTCTGAAACTGAGGCAGAAGGATATGGGCAGGGCTTATTAGTCATCATCAGAACATGCAAATCTCTGTAGAGTTAAATGCAATATACTCACACACATTAATAATTCTTCATATCCCCAGATCACTATCCTTCCGTCGAGTCTTGTCCCCACCTGGCTCATCTCATTCTAGAATATAGACCATCTGTATGGAACTTTTGTCAAGTAAATTGCATAACCTCTGAAACCATTTATTGAATGGAGTTTGCAGAAGCCTGAACAACAAATCAGACTTTTAGGATATATCTGTCAATTGTGTTGTGAATTTGATATGAGTTTCTGTGTAATTAAGTAAGAATCAAAGAAAGTGCAATTCAGAAGTTGAGTTTTTATTTCCCTTTGGGATTTACATTTGGGAAATTCTCCCTTTTCATCACAGCTGCTCCTCTGTGCCTACATCACTGTATATTTGAATTGGTTCCCCATCATGGACTGGTGGAGCTGCTGTTGACAGTGAAAATGCTTGGCACTGCCTTGTCCTGTATATAAGGAGAATGAGCAGCAGTAGCTTGTAGTGACTTGACTTGTGGCAAACCTAGTCGGTAGCTATTCAGCTCCTTCCACAATTCAATGACCAAAACTGGAGCGTTTAGAGAGGATATCAAATCGTGCTTGTTTCTTTGATATGATATGAAATGTTTATTTTACTGCAGTGCAAATAGTTCAAAGCATTTAAAGCAATTTGTAGAATTACATGGAATAGACAACACAGAAAAGACCATTGATCCTAACCAGACTATTTCTGTTGCAGTCGAACTTTCTCAGTAACTTTCTCAGTAACTTTCTCAGTAACTTTCTCAGTAACTTTCTCAGTAACTTTCTCAGTAACTTTCTCAGTAACTTTCTCAGTAACTTTCTCAGTAACTACCTTCGCCTTGCCTTCACAATCAAACGTTTAACTGGAGTCATCTTAAATGCATCTGTGTTGGTCACCTTGGTTTTTCCTTGCAGCAATGACTTCCAAATTCTTAGTACTCTGAGTCAAGTGTAGACAACCATTACTTTTACTCTTTTGCACTAATCAAAGCACTGCATTTTGCCTCCTCTACCAAAACTTTTTATTAAAGACTTCTATTAAGCCTTGTTTCAAGAGTAACCTGTTTGATGCAAGAAATTCATTGGACTACCAGGCTTGGCTGAGCCCAATGATCACTACTTGTCCTAGCCTAATTGACTTCCCGTGATGGTGCAGTGCATGATGTCACAGTCATAGAGATGTGCAGCATGGAAGCAGACCCTTCGGTCCAACCTGTCCATACTGACCAGATATCCCAACCCAATCTACTGCCACCTGCCAGCACCTGGCCCATATCCCTCCAAACCCTTCCTTTTCATTTACCCATCCAAATGCCTTTTAAATGTTGCAATTGTACCAACCTCCACCACATCCTCTGGCAGCTCATTCCATACACGTACCACCCTCTGTGTGAAAAAGTTGCCCCTTAGGTCTCTTTTGTATCTTTCCCCTCTCACCCTAAACCTATGCCCTCTAGGTCTGGACTCCCCGATCCCAGTGAAAAGACTTTGCCTATTTATCCTCTCCGTGCCTCTCATAATTTTGTAAACCTCTATAAGGTCACCGCTCAGCCTCCGACGCTGCAAGGAAAACAGCCCCAGCCTGTTCAGCCTCTCCCTAAAGCTCAAACCCTCCAACCCGGTCAACATCCTTGTAAATCTTTTCTGAACCCTTTCAAGTTTCACAGCATCTTTCCAAAAGAGGTCGGAGACCAGAATTGCGCGCAGTACTCCAACAGTGGCCTAACCCATGTCCTGTACAGCCGCAACATGACCTCCCAACTCCTGTACTCAATACTCTGACCAATAAAGGAAGGCATACCAAACGCCGCCTTCACTATCCTATCTACCTGCGACTCCACTTTCAAGGAGCTATGAACCTGCAAGATCTCTTTGTTCAGCAACACTCCCTTGTCCTTTATTTTGGTTGCCACTTCTTTCCATGTCACCTGCAAAGTGTCAGCTTTTCAGTCATTTCACCCCAGACTAACTGAAAACATCATCCTCTCCATTGCAACGCAAGTTAGAACAGGTAATCTGTGGAAAATCTGCTTGAATATCCATTGGAATGAAATTCCCCTGAGAAATTCCAACTTTGGGGGGAATGGGTTATGGATTATCATCAGTGGTAGAACTGAATGGATACACAATCCATGCCAGCATTTTAGAACATAGACCATAGAACAGTACAGTACAGCACAGGCCCTTCGGCACATAATGTTGTGCTGAGCATTTATCTTAATCTCAGATCAACCTAATCTACACACCCCTCAATTTACTGCATTCCATGTGCTTGTCCAGAAGTTGCTTAAATGTCATTCATGTCTGACTCTACAACCACCGCTGGCAGTGCATTCCACACCCCCACCATTGTCTGCATAAAGACCCTACCTCTGACATCTCCCCAATACCTTCTTCCAAACACCTTTAAATTATGACTCCTCATAACAGCCATTCTGGCCTGGGGTGTGGTCTCTGGCTATCTACTCTATCTATGCCCCTCATTACTTTGTACATTTCTATCAAGTCACCTCTCTTCCTCCTCCTCTCCAGTGTGAAAAGCCAGAGCTCACTCAACTTCTCTTCATAAGACAAGCCCTCCATTCCAGGCAGCACCTTAGTAAATCTTCTCGGCACCCTCTCTAAAGCATCTATATCCTTCCTATAATCCAAGCGTGGTTTAACCAGGGTTTCCTAGAGCTGCAGTGAAACGTCATGGCTGTTAAATTCAATCTTCCTGATAATGAAAGTCAAAACACTTCACACCAACTTGGGTGGCAACTTCAAGCGATCTGTATACATGAACACCAAGATCTTGCTGTACCTCCACGCTGCCAAGAATCCTGTCTTTAACCTTGTATTCAACATTCAAATTCAACTTTATAAAGTAAATCACTTCGTATTTATCCAGGATGAACTCCATCTGATACTTCTCAGCCCAGCTCTGCATCCTGTCATTTTGGGAAAGCAAATCTTAGCAGGACGTATATACACGGGTGGCACAGTGCTGCTGCCTCTCAGCACCAGAGACCCGGGGGTTCAATTCCCGCCCCGGGCAACTGTCTGTGTGGAGTTTGCATATTCTCCCCATGTCTGCGTGGGTTTCCTCCGGGTGCTCCGGTTTCCTCCCACAATCCAAAAATGTGCAGGTTAGGTGAATTGGCTATGCTTAATTGCCTGTAGTGTTAGGTAAAGGGGTAAATGTAGGGGAATGGGTCTGGGTGGGTTGCTCTTCGGAGGGTCAGTGTGGACTTGGGCCGAATGGCCTGTTTCCACACTGTTTGTAATCTAATCTTAAAAACAAAATTAATTGTAAGGTCCTAGGGAGTGTTGCTGAACAAAGAGACTTTGGAGTGCAGGTTCATAGCTGAAAGTGGGATCGCAGGTAGATAGGATAGTGAAGAAGGTGTTTGGTATGCTTTCTTTTATTGGTCAGAGTATTGAGTACAGGAGTTGGGAGGTCATGTTGCGGCTGTACAGGACATTGGGTAAGGCCACTGTTGGCATATTGCGTGCAATTCTGGTCTCCTTCCTATCAGAAAGATGTTGTGAAACTTGAAAGGGTTCAGAAAAGATTTTACAAGGATGTAGCCAGGGTTGGAGGGTTTGAGCTATAGGGAGAGGCTGAACAGGCTGGGGCTGTTTTCCCTGGAGTGTCAGAGGCTGAGGGGTGACCTTATAGAGGTTTACAAAATTGAGGGGCATGGATAGGGTAAATAGACAGTCTTTTCCCTAAGGTCAGGGAGTCCAGAGCTAGAGGGCATAGGTTTAGGGTGAGAGGGAAAAGATATGAAAGAGACCTAAGGGGCAACTTTTCACATCGAGGGTGGTACGTGTATGGAATGAGCTGCCAGAGGAAGTGGTAGAGGCTGGTACAATTGCAACATTTAGAAGGCATTTGAATGGGTAAATGAATAGAAAGGGTTTGGAGGGATATGCGCTGGGTGCTGGCAGGTGGGCTAGATTGGGTTGGGATATCTGGTTGGCATGGACGAGTTGGACTGAAGGGTCTGTTTTATGCTGTACATCTCTGACTCTATGACCTTCGTCAGCTTGTCTCGTCACTTCCTCAAAGAACTTAATAAGGCTTATGAGGCATGACCTGCCCCCCCCTCAAAACCATGGTATCTTTAATCAAACTGTTTTTTGCAAATTGTTAGAAGTCTTATCTCGATCTTTTCTAGTACCTTGCTAACCACAGATGTAAGATTGACTGGTCTGTATTTCTCAGGGGTTTCCCTATTACCTTTCTTGAACAGAGGAACAACATTCGCCTCCCTCCAATCATCTGGTACTACTCCCATGGAGACTGAGGATGCAAAAATCATCGCCAGAGATGCAGAACACTCATTTCTCGCTTCCCATAGTAACCTTTGATATTTACGAGTTTTGAAAACATGTTTAGCTCAGGTTGACATTCTGGATGTATGTTTGTTTGCTGAACTGGAAGATTTAGTTTCAGACGTTTCGCCACAATACTCGGTAACAGCGTCATAGAGATGTACAGCAGTGAGTCTCTGGGTGAAGTACTGGGGGCATGACCCACTTTTTATTTGTGTTTTTGTTTATAACAACAAACAAAATGCGGGCCATACAACCAGTGCTTCATCTGGAGGCTCACTGATGATGTAATCTAGTATGGTGACGAAACAGCTGAAACCTACATCCAGAACCTTGGCTATATCTGGGGACTTATCTATCTTTATGCTTCCCAGAATTTCTAGCACATCCACTTAAAATCAAACTGTTCAAGCCTATTGACCTGGTTCACTGTGTTCTCACTATCAACAAGGGCCCGCTCTCTTCTGAATACTGAAGCAAAAAACTCATTCCTGATGAAGGACTTTTGCCCAAAATGTTGACACTCCTACTCCTTGGATGCCGTCTGACCTGCTGTGCTTTTCCAGTGCCACACT
The DNA here is from genome assembly GCF_037043375.1 of Chiloscyllium plagiosum. Classification (NCBI taxonomy): domain Eukaryota; kingdom Metazoa; phylum Chordata; class Chondrichthyes; order Orectolobiformes; family Hemiscylliidae; genus Chiloscyllium; species Chiloscyllium plagiosum. The sequence continues at coordinate 70,347,212 of NW_028270157.1, forward strand.
TTTCGACTACGACCTCTTCCCAACCCTCATCTACAAATCCAGCAAATGTACAAGTTACCTTGTTGAGAGTGGTTGGTCTGTGGCAATGAAAGTTGAAACTTTATTGCTGGAACAGCACAGCAGGTCAGGCAGCATCCAGGGAACAGGAGATTCGACGTTTCGGGCACAGGCCCTTCTTCAGGAATGAGCAGAGAGTGTTCAGCAGGAGAAGATAAAAGGTAGGGAGGAGGGACTTGGAGGAGGGGCGTTGGAAATGTGATAGGTGGAAAGAGGTCAAGGTGAGGGTGATAGGTCGGAGTAGGATGGAGGCGGAGAGGTCAAGAAGAAGACTGCAGGTCAGGAAGGCGGTGCCGGGCTGGAGGGATTCGGCTGAGACAAGGTGGGGGGAGGAGGGATGAAGAAACTGGTGAAGTCCAAGTTCATCCCCTGTGGTTGGAGGGTTCCCAGTCGGAAGATAAGGCGCTCCTCCTCCGACCGTCGCGTTGTTGTGGTTTGGCGGTGGATGAGTCCAATGACCTGCATATCCTCGGTGGAGTGGGAGGGGGAGTTGAAATGCTGTGCTACAGGGTGGTTGGGTTGGTTCGTCCGGGTGGCCCAGAGGTGCTCTCTGAATCGCTCCGCAAGTAGGCGGCCTGTCTCTCCAATATAGAGGAGGCCACACCGGCTGCAGCGGATGCAGTAGATGATGTGGGTGGAGGTGCAGGTGAATCTGTGGCGGATATGGAAGTTTCCTTTGGGGCCTTGGAGAGAAGTGAGGGGGGAGGTGTGGGCGCAAGTGTTGCACCTCCTGCGGTTGCAAGGGAAGGTGCCGGGAGTGGAGGTTGGGTCGGTGGGGGGTGTGGATCTGACAAGGGAGTCGCGGAGGGAGTGGTCTCTACGGAAAGCTGATAGGGGAGGGGAGGGAAATATATCCTTGGTGCTGGGGTCTGTTTGGAGGTGGCGGAAGTGACGGCGGATGATGCGCTGTACATGGAGATTGGTGGGGTGGTAGGTGAGGACCAGTGGGGTTCTGTCCTGGTGGTGGTTGGAGGGGCGGGGCTCAAGGGCGGAGGAGCGAGAAGTGGAGGAGATGCGGTGGAGGGCACCGTCGACCACGTCGGGGGGGAAATTGCGGACCTTGAAGAAGGAGGCCATCTGTGTTGTACGTATTTTGAACTGGTCCTCCTGGGAGCAGATGCGGCGGAGACGAAGGAATTGGGAGAATGGGATGGCGTTTTTACAGGGGGCAGGATGGGAGGAGGTGTAGTCCAGGTAGCTGTGGGAGTCGGTTGGTTTGTAGTAGATGTCCGTGTTGATTCGGTCGCCTGAGATAGAAACAGAAAGGTCTAGGAAGGGGAGGGAGGAGTCCGAGACTGTCCAGGTGAATTTGAGGTCGGGGTGGAAGGTGTTAGTGTAGTGGATGAACTGTTCAACCTCCTCGTGGGATCACGAGGTAGCGCCGATACAGTCATCAATGTAGCGAAGGAAAAGATGGGGGGTGGGGCCAGTGTAGTTGCGGAAGATGGATTGTTCCACATACCCTACGAAGAGGCAGGCATAGCTGGGGCCCATACGGGTGCCCATGGCTACTCCTTTTGTTTGGAGAAAGTGGGAGGATTGGAAAGAAAAGTTGTTCAGGGTGAGGACCAGTTCGGTCAGTCGAAGGAGGGTGTCGGTGGAAGGGTACTGGGTGGTACGGCGGGAAAGGAAGAAGCGGAGTGCTTTGAGTCCTTCGTAATGGGGGATGGAGGTGTACAGGGACTGGATGTCCATGGTGAAGATGAGGCGTTGGGGACCGGGGAAGCGGAAATCCTGGAGGAGGTGGAGGGCGTGGGTGATGTCACGAACGTAGGTGGGGAGTTCTTGGACTAATGGGGACAGGACCGTGTCGAGGTATGCCGAGATGAGTTCGGATGTGGCAATGAAAACCTGGTCCGATCCGTAACAGAACGATCGTGGCTAGGCAGGAAAGCTTTTGAGCAAATGTGTAATTCTCCTTTTTGCACTGATTTCAGCTACAGTCAACTTTATTTTGAGCTTGCTTTCAATCTGATTGGCTAAGCCATTGCAAATAGTGTCACTGGCATTGTTTTGAAGCCTCATGCACACTACTATAAAGACTCCAGAAAGAGATGTTAAGTCGATGGGTTTGAATATGTTTTTGAAGTATTTCCTGAATAGCAAAAATTAATGGTAGAAGTGTTGAGTTTACTTGGAATGCAAGGACTCAATAGGACAGAGAGAAGAAGCAAAGGTTTCAGTGTGTGTGGTGAAGTGCAATCATGGAGCTGCTCAATTCCAACTGAAATGTCAATCTTAATGCCTTTAGAACACACCTTTTACTCAGGCCTAACTAAATATTACTTTGAAGGAAGATTCTTCACTTTAATGATGGGATTCTCAGGCCATACAGCTTCTATTCTGCCTTACAACTGATATGAGTTTGATAGCAAGAAGATTGTAATACAGCCCTCCAAGGTAGGACCTTTCCATGCTGGCCACCCTCTCCCATATCCCAATCCTTCTAGTCAGTCTGCATAGGTGGCAGTGGAAGGAATTGAATTTGTGGCTGCTGTTAGGTGTTGATCAATTCAAAAGGATTACATTTTACAAACTCAAATGATCATATCAAATACCAAATGAGTAAACCTCAACAGGTCTGTCTTGTAACTTGTTCTAGATGTGGAATCACAGCAGAACATTCAAGCAATTGAGTGCATGCTGGTGGTTTGTACTGCAATCAGCCAGCCACATTGCCACAATCCATAACCATGCCACAATCCATAACCATGCCCCAGGGAGTTTTTTTCCTACCAGTCCAATTTCCTTTTGAAATAATTGATTATTTCATCTCCAGCACCTTCACTGGTGAATTTCAGGTTGTTACCATTTGCTGCTTAAAAGGTTCTTCCCCAAATCCTCCAGAGCCTTTACACTTTTACTCCAAAACTTTGCAAACCCAAGTTCTCGTACATCATGGAAATGCCTTTCTTTGTCTCCCTTATCCAAACCTGCCATAATTTATGTACCTTTTATTCTTGTTACCCTTCTCTCTCCTACTCCTGAGGAGAACCTTTTTTTTTGTGACCCAATTTTGCGCTGAGGAAGAATTGTTGACCTTAAGCAAAGCAGGGATGACTACAATAAAAATCTAATGTCTGTCTCCTCTCCCCTACACATACAAATAATTTGCCTGTTTGCTTGCTACTTGAGTAAGCAAGAACTAGTCATTAACTGGGTATTTACTTGTCTCTATCTCTTAGTCCAAAACCACATTGTGAATTTACTAGTTGACTATTGTTTGCTCCCTTAATGTGCCATACCTCATTTGCAGTCAAATGTGTTTCAGCTGTGTAACTTTCATGGTATAACTGTAATATCCACTGCACCATGTCTGAATTTTCACAATGAGTACAGCACTGTGTTTGCAGTGTTTCATCGGTGTTTCAAAGTTGGAACAGTGGGGTGGAGAGTTGTTCAGAAGAGAGCATTAATGATACTTGGTGTTTAAGTTAACAATGAGAGAGGAAGGAATATACTGAGATGCTGCTAAAGGAAATGGTGCATCATTCTATAGGAGGACCTAATAGATTAGTGTGCAGCAAGTTCCCTGGTCATTCCCCATTGATTAGATTACATACAATGTGGAACCAGGCCCTTCGGCCCAACAAGTCCACACCGACCCTCCGAAGAGCAACCCACCCAGACCCATTCCCCTACATTTACCCCTTCACCTGACACTACGGGCAATTTAGCATGGCCAATTCACCTCACCTGCACATTTTTGGACTGTGGGAGGAAACCGGAGCACCCAGAGGAAACCCACGCAGACGCTGGGAGGATGCGCAAACTCCACACAGACAGTTGCCTGAGGCGGGAATTGAACCTGGGTCTCTGACGCAATGAGGCAGCAGTGCTAACCACATGTCTCACTGATTACAGCCAAACTCTGGAACTCTAGCAATATTTTGGCTCCATTTCATGTCAATGATACTCAACATTGCACTCATAGGATCAGTTCAGATGCTGCATGCTATTGATGCTTTTTCATTTTTCCTGTATACATTGGAAATACCTTGCAAGTGTGCTCTGATTGTAAAGATCTACTCTGTTTTGTATGCAGGCACATTACCAATTACACAATCATGCTAAGTGCTTCATTTACAATTGATTTGAATCCAATCAGCCTTGGCGCAATCTTTGTTTCATTTGTATCAATTTGCCTTCCAGTCCTCTGGTTTTTTTTATTCGAGTGTGGTGCAAGTGTTCAGCAGTATGGACTTTGAAATGGTGCATTTTCCTTCCCCTACGTGGAGTTGAATTTTGTGTGTGGCAAATGTACCCCCAGTATATGACACAAAACAGAAACTGCTGGAGAGGCTCAGCAGTTCTGGCAGCACTAATGAGAGAGAGAGAGAGAGACTCACATCTATTTTTGCTCCAGTGTCCTCGAGGATCATCATTGTCTCTCAGCTCAGTTGTTCCCCCTACTACAGCCCTCATCTCTGCACCCTTGAGGGCAAGTGGCAAGGATTATAAATAATTGTAGGCAACAAGTAATTTAGTCACATTGTCAGATCTACTTGAATCACAGAAGCCAGTATTGTGTTATCCACCACTATTGAACCCCATTTCCGAGACATGCTGGGATTCCAGGTTCTGTTCTGGACTGTAAATTGCCATTTTAAGACCCTCTTCCCCCTTCATCTTCATGTTCACCTCCAACAAATGTGAGGAACTGATCAATATTTTTGCCTCTAAGATTAAGACTGTCTGATTACTTGCTACCTCATCTTTCCAGTGTTAGTTCTGTTATCTGAAGTTGCCAGCCACATTTACCTGTGGTTTTAATTATTCTAACTTGGGAAAACTGAGGTTTCACATGAATATCAGGAATAAATCCATAAAACTATGCTTGCCTGACTTCATAGGTGAGTTCAGGAATTCCTCCTATTTCTACTGTATTAAGATCTGAAGCTAGATTCTGTTCCTTCGCTGTTTTGTAAACCAGTCTATGCTTGAAATCTAGAGAGTTCACTGTTAGCAATATAACTTCCCATTGATTAATGTTTTGTAAAGCCTTCCCCTGCTATGGGTAAAGAGTAAATTTTGGGAAAATGCTTAAACTTTCTCATCATTTGCCCCAAAGCAATTTGCAATCAGACTTCTTTTTCAAGTTCATTGACTTTGAAATGTTGGGAAGTGCAGAAGCCACAAAGGAAGGTCTGTTTAATATTTAATACATGACCAGCCAATCCTGTTTGTGATTTAATTTGACAGATAAATATTGACAAATTCACCAAAAGCATGTGATTCTATCCTTGATCTCTTTTCTATTGAAACATTTTCATTAATGATCCACAAAAGCAGGCCAAGTTTCCATCTGTGTGACAGTTCTTCCTGGCTCAATATCTCCGGTTTCACCGTTGGTTCATGTCGTTGCTATACTCATTGGATCCTGCCTGAGTTCCAACTTTGCTCAAAGCGAACCAATCCTATTTAGAGTCCTAGAGATGTACAGCACAGACCTTTCGATCCAACTCATCCATGCTGACCAGATATCTTAAATTACTCTAGTCCCATTTGCCAGCACTTGGCCCATATCCCTCAACCCTTCCTATTTGATGGCTCTTCATGGTACCAGGGTCCCTCTAATCTCTATTGCATCAACTTGCTTGACACATGCTTAGACCCAGCCTGGTGCTGTACAACCTGTTCTTTAACCCTGAACCACCTCTCTCACACATGCATTCAAAACTGACAGACCAGAATACACTTGTTTGCTCTGCTCTCCACTATTGAAGCTCTTCTCTAAGATGTATCCTGATTTCTTCCCCTCCAATCTGGAATTGTTCAGCATTAGTCTCCCTTGCCCATCAACCCATTCCTCAAAGACCACATAGCATCACAGAAATTGAGTTTATAATCCTCATTCTAATTTCTCAATCCTTCCTGAATCTCCCCGATTCACTGGTTTTGCCCCTTTGGTATTTGCTGCATTGTTTTCAAAGGTGCTTTCTAAAAGAGAAAATAAACTTGCTGTTTTTAGATAACTTGTTTGAATCATCCTTTAGCCTTTTAGTTGCTTCATTCCTTTTCAGATTCTAATAATCTAGCTGTAGTCAAGGATTATGCCCTCCCTACTTATAACTTCAATCATCGGCGTGGGTGATTAGGGTTTGTCCAGTTCTGAATCTTATACCAGTTTTCACACAGTTCTCTGGAGAGCCTCCAGAGGTTGCGACTATTCTCAGAGCACAGTAAATTAGTGAAATTTTATGAAGAGGTTCATAATTGTAGATTTTGAATAAAGAAAGAGACGCTGTTCTTACTGTCAGAAGAGGATAGAATCACATGCTTTTAAACAACTGGCAAAAAAGCTATGGGAACATGAATTTTGTTTTTATAAGTAGCGTATGATACCTGAATTGCTCTTCAAAAATGATAGAGAAATGGATGTTCACTCGAAGGTCATATTTTTAGGACTAAAGACTAGCTGGCAGAGCTGCTATGCATATGATGGTCGAAATGGCCTCTGAAAATTATATTTCACTTTTGGAAACAGTGTTTGTGTATTATTAAGCATTTAGGTATTCCAGCAGTACCCACATGTTGTCTGCTCTCTCCACAGGTGTCCCAGCATCTACGGGGAACAGCTTAGATACTCTGCAGGATGAAAACCCTCCACATTGGCTGAAGTCGCTTCAGACACTGACAGAAATGGACGGCCCCACGGCAGCACAAGCAGGGCACAGTAACCCCTTCAACACACAGATCCCCTTGCACAGAGCCGGCTGGTCCCCCTACCCTCCACCCGCCAACCCAGGCAACTTCCACTCTCCACCTCCAGGCTTCCAGACCACCTTCAGACCCCCCAACAAAACCCCCACAGATCTTCTACAGAGCTCTACATTGGATCGTCACTAAGGAAAACTGAATTACTCCCCTCTTCTCTCTCCTTCTGTCTTTTCTTTCTTATTTTTCTCTCTCTCCCTCAGTACAAACAATCTCAGTTCCTGATCAGTGCCAGATGCAATGCAATCGCAGCATTATGTTAGAATTACCAGGAGATTTTCCTGCTCACCAGTCTTTTGACAGCATGCTTGCCCACCTCTTGGGTGGGCTGTAGTGCCTCCTGCTGACCAGTGTCTGATCTACAAGAGCTGCCTAGAAGAATAGATTAATACAGCATCAAACAAAGCCATTTGGCCCATTGTGCCTGTACCTCTTGCAATATCAAATTATGCCTCACAATGCAGAAAAATCCACCAAAAGTGGGTATGTGAGAAAATTGCACAGTAAAATACATGCAGGAGAGCTGGTATCAAAGTTCATACTTAATGCATAATTAAGAGTTTGAGTTCATGGTCAGCAGGAGTATGGCATGCTGGGTAAGCATTTTGATTCATGGTAATAAATGGGCATGTAGCTGAGGAGTGGATGAGTTGACTAAAACAATTTGATTTTTTAATTTTGACTTTAGCTTAAATAATACAAGAAATATGTTTTAAAAAGCATTCACAAATTTAATACCTAGACAACAATAAAAGAACTGCTGAACACAGAGTGGTATATACTCATTTCTTTATCTGTCTTTCTCTGTGTCTGTCTGTCTCTCTTGGCATTTAAAATTCACTGGAATGGGAGCTCTGGGATAGCACTGCATTGGGGTCACTTCATTCATCAGGAGCACAACTTCTCGAAACTCTGCCTGCCACTTCAAGTAACCTGTAGGTTCTGGACATCGTGCAGTATTTGAAGAGTGTGGTTAACCTCAACGCTAAAACTAAAAAAATTGTACCTCTTCAGATTCAAAACTAAATCTTAAAATAATAAAAAAACTTGATCCTGCCGCGTTTCGTCTACCTATGTGTCTGTTCTTGAATTCACCTGCGTTCAACACTAACAAGCCACTCTAGCCTTAGCTGCTGTGCAGAGGTCTGTGTTCAAGTTTCCTGAAGGTCAGGCACCTTATGCAGACATTGAGTAGGGGGTTGGGATGAACAATTTGTGGAGACTCGCCAAATGTTTTAATGCACTCTGAAAAACCCTTTGTAAACTTACCTGAGGATGCCATTTCTCCTGTAAGTTATACCTCTCAAAAATCAGAATATTAACTATTCTGACTTCACCACTACATATAGCTGAAATGCATCAATTCCCTGCCTGCTACTATTAAGCCAACTTCTTAGGATTGTTTTCAACAACTTGAACCCCCAGTGATGTGCAAATATCAGTTCTGCTCCTGAGGAGTCTCTCCTATGAGTCAGTGTCAGATATCTCGCTGCAAATCTGTTTTGTTTCCTTATTCATTCTTGGAAAGTGGATGTCACTGGCAAGGCTAGGTTTGTCACCCATCTATAATTTTCCCCCCTGAACAAAAAAATATTTTGTATGCAGTTTGAGGATAGTTGAGAGTTGATCATTTTGCCACAGGTATGGCGTCCAGTAAGCCTAGCAGATTCTCTTCACTGGAGAAACAAATCATTTTCAACAGCACATTTTGTGGTCACCAATACAGGTTTGAAATGCAAATTCCGCCAGCTGTGATGTGGTATTTGCATTGATGCCCCAGCTTTGCCGAGATTTCTAGTCCAATGATTGCCATAGCAACACAATTCTAATTCCCCCACAAAAAAAACCCTCTTGTAAATATTAATCCAACTTTCAAGTGCACTTTGTAACTCCTAAGATTACCTTGTAACCAACTTGAGGATCCCCTGCAAGTATTAACTGAGCTTGTCACCTCCTTGTGGCTCTATCACTTCTCTAAGGATCCTTTGGAAGTAGTGGAGACCTCCCAAGAACCATTTGCAATTATTACTGTATGCTCTCTAGATGGAATGTAAGCTAATCTGCAAATCGAGATGAACAAAGGGATAATAGCTGATATCATGGGTATGCTGTCCCGTGGCCATCGACCAGGATAATGGGTTTGGTGGCCAGACAGCACCTCCCAACTCCCTATTAATAAGGTATATAAACAGGAGAGGGAGGGTTGACAAGATCCAGGCAGGCGTACCACACTATCTCCTTGGGAGAGATCAGGTATTCCCCTGCTCCCAGCTGGGAAAACAGCAAAGAATGTTGGTACCGCAAGATACATAGTCCACCAGGATGTGGGAGCACTCTGTGTCTACCCCTCCATCTGGAAGTAGTAAAGTATTCTGATCTGTTATGGATTGTGTAAATTTAAACTGCTGCCTCTTAGTAAACTCTCAGAAATTGTAATAAATCGCTGACTGCCTATATGAGATAAATGTGATCACGAACCACATAAAATCAACATGTTAGCCATCATATCTGAAGACAAAAATTTTCCATCAAAGAATACATAACCAAGGGAGCTAAAATCCTGCAGTCGGTTTATTATATTCCCACAAGCTGAATTGATCTTTGATCACACAGCATTGCCCTTTGATGTGAAGGGCACTGTGTAACTGGTCACTCGGGTGTTTCCTTTCTTCCTGGTGGTGGAAATTGAATAAAGATTTGTGTACCTTGTGTCTCTCACTACACCTGCACACACACAACATGGGTGCTGGGGAAAAAATAAGCACTACCGCAGTTAGGCGGTAGTGTGGGGGTTTAAAAGGGAAAAAAAAAGGAAGAGTAAAAGAAGAATTGATCTTTCTGCTTGGTGCACTGTAATACTTGGAGACATGCAGGCTGCTGCGCTCTGTTCCTATTTTGAATCTCCATGCTGCTGGTGAAGCTCCAAATGGTCCCACTCATGACTTTCTGGAAACTGTCAGTCCGAGCTCCATAAGTGAGGTTCTTTATGGCATCCAATGTTAACATTCTAGTCGTCATCATCTCGAGAAGCTCTTACTGTACTGTTTTGTGCACTGTGGCTGACTGACATTTTTTTTAACAACTTATGTTCATTGGTGTAATATTTTCTCTTTTTTTTGTGGTCTAGTGCTTCTCTGGGTCTTGTGTTCCTTTTTCTGCTGCTGGACTTCTAGAATCATAGAATCCCTACAGTGCAGAAAGAAGCCAGTCAGCCATCAATTCTGCACTGAACCCTCCAAAGAGCATCCCACCCAGACCCACTTCCTTCCCATAACCCCACATGGGGTTTTCAACCTTGGCTAACCCACCTAATCTGCACTTCCCTGGACACTACGGGGCAATTTTTACCATGGCCAGTCCATCTTGCTGCACATCCTTAAACACCTTGGGCAATGTAGTATGGCCAATCCACCTAACCTGCACATCTTTGGACTGGGAGGAAACCAGAGCATCTGGCAGAAGCAGGGAGAACATATAAACTCCACACAGACAGTTGGAATCAAACCGGGATCCCTGGTGCTATGAGGCAGTAGTACTAAACACTGTGCCACCTTTCATCCTCTTCATGGATTTCCCTCAGCTCTGCTCAGATGGCTGTAGTACTGTACTGTAACTGGTCATCTCTTGCTACTTGCCTCGAATTCTAGGGATCCATTCACTGTTGCCACATGGTGTTACTCATCATGTAGTAAGATGAAGTCCACATTCAGGTGAGTAAACATTGCTAGGCATTACCAAACATGACTATACGAAAGGGCTAGCAAAAGATAGCACAGATTTGGGAGTGATGGGGGTGGATGTAGTTCCAAATGATCTGACATCATGAAGATGTGTTGTATTGTTCTTTGTTGTCTGAAGATGTGGATTATTACATACATCTGCTTGCATAGCTATGTTTAGCCTAAAGATGTAACTGACTCTTACCTCCACAGTCACAAAGATAGGCAGGAAGAGCTAATGTGTTCATATACTGTCACCAAAACAGTCAGTTGACACTCTATTCAAACACTTGCTGTAATGGTGAAGCAAGGTGAACGGACTGGTTTTATTGTCGATACAATCTCTTGTCTCGTAAGTAGCCCAACAGAATATGTCTGAACCAGAACCATAGCAGACTCACTTATTTGTTCATTTTGTTTGGCTTGAACACCTCATTCTGGTTTCAGATTGAGCTGAAGCTAACTGGAAGTTGGTTCTATGCAGTTAACTCCTGAACAAAGGAGCGGTCATGACTGAAATAAAATATAAATATATTGAATCATGAGAATATCAGGGTTGAGGGTATGTGACTGGACTGGAAATGCTGAGCCCTATGTTAATAATGAAGTAGGATATCAGTTTGAACCTCCCAAGTGCAGCGGGAGAACTTTGGCACAAGTGCTGCAAGATAAACAGTGGTGAAAGGCAGTTACTAGACTCACTGTGCTGTGTCCCTATCAACCACTCACAGGACAAGACAACATGGGGTTAGATACAGAGTAAAGCTTCTTCTACACTGTCCCCAACATTCCCAGGACATGTACCGCATGGGGTTACATTTGGAGTAAAACATCCTCTAAATTTTCCCTATCAACACTCCCAGGACACGACGAAGGTAAGGACCACAAATGCTGGAGATTAGAGTCGATAGTGTGGTGCTGGAAAAGCACAGCAGGTCAGGCAGCATCCGGGGAGCAGGAAAATCCATGTTTTAGGCAAAAGCCCTTCATCTCTGATGAAGGGCTTTTGCCTCAAATGTCAAATTTCCTGCTCCCCTGGATGCTCCCTGTCCTGCTGTGCTTTTCCAGCACCACACTATCGACTCCCAGGACATGTACAGCCCAGGTGTCAATACAGAGTAAAGCTCTCTCTGCACTATTCCTATCAAAGGGCCCATGATCAAATGCCATCAAGGCATCGGGAATATTTAAATTCAGTCCGTTAAACCTGGAATGAAAAGTTGATCTCAGTAATTGTGACCACAGAAATTTAATTGATTCCTTGTTTGAAAAAAAACATCTGGTTCACTAATGTTCTTTAGGGAAGGAAATCTGTCATCCTTCCCTGGTCTGGCTTACATATATCTCAAGACCCACTCTCAACTAGGCTCTGAAATAGCGAAGAAACCCCCTCAGTTCAATTAGGGCGAGGCAGCAAATGCTTGTCTAGGCAGCAATGTTCATATTCTGCAAAACCACTAAGAGCCTTCCCCTGGCTGAGATTCCCAATTCTTGCCAATTCATAGGCAGTTGTATGATGTGTTGTACCGCCAACTGATCTGAACCTAGTAACTAAATAAAGACAGACATTCACATAGAATCTGACCCCCATCTCTGGGAGAACTGGACCATGATGGGTTCCTGTTCGTGATTTTCTTCCAACCTTTCTCATGTTTGGAATGGATTGTAGTCTTGATAAGAATGGTCAAATCCACCTCTGACCAACTGTGGGTCACTAGCCAACGAAGGCAGTGGCTCCAATTCCCACTCCTGGCATTGGGCACAAAGAAGTCAAAGCTGATCTCCTGGTGCAGTACTGATGGAGTCTTACTGAGATGTTAGGCTAGGGCCTTGTCCTCCCTCTCAGGTAGGTGAAAAAGCTTCAACATATTGAAGAGAAGAAGGGGAGATAACTCAATACCTTGGCCAATGCGTATGCCTCAATCAATATTCAGAAACATTTTATTACCATTTCCTATGATTGTTTATTGGAGCTTGCTGTGTCATATTTTCATTGCAACAGTGATTGTATTTTAAAAGTACTTAATTGACTGTGAAGTTCTCTAGGGCACCCTGTGCTCACAAAAGACATAATAAAAATGCAAGACTTTCTTGAAACCTGTGCTTTTGTCACAGAAGGATTATCATAGTTTAACTTCAGCAACAATCCCCAAAATAATTACTGGAGAATATATAGGACAGTCATCAAAATCTCTAATCACCACTAAACATAAAACAAAAAAAACTTCCAACTGTGCACAGGCTAAACTGCTAATAAGTATGTATTTAGAGATATAATTACAGCTAAAGTAAGCTTGCCTAGGTGGTAAATTTCAGTCAATTTTACACTAAATGCAGAAAAACTGATACCGAATTTCACCCAAGAATTTCTGAGTAAGTCTTTAGAAAAGCACTGGCACTGTCATAATTGGTGGACGGTTCACATCTTCCAGGTCCCAGCCTAGCCTATGTTATAATCCATCAGCTTTAATTACTGAGCAGAAAACAACAAATGCTGGAGGTCACACCGGTTCAGACAGTATCCATGGAGAGAATTCATGCTAATGTTTCAAGCCTGGATGACTCTTCATCAGAGCGTGTTGGGGGGGTCAGCATTTATGCTATAGTTTGGGAGGGGGTAATGGGTTTTGGGTGCTAATGAGGAAAAGATGTTAATAGTTCAGATTAAGTGATTGGAATGTGAAAATGGCATTACAATGGTGTGTCT